>NC_092205.1:18162928-18227476 GCF_043381705.1 Parasteatoda tepidariorum
TGGCTGAATTATCTTACTTCGTTGCGACGTTTATCTTACTTCCTATTTGATATGGATTAAAAAATAAAATATTTGATTTTGAAATTAAAAGTTTATTAATTTTAATTTCAATAGGTAAAAAAAAATCGATATAATCTTAAGAAAATTATGAATTGTGTTGAAATTTATTAAAACTATATTTAATTTTAATAAATACAAAGTGTGCATTTTTCATATTGTTTGGAACCAGCGTATATAAGATCAAATTATTTTATGTAATTCGGAATTATTGTATTACTTCTATAATCGTATTGTACTGTGATTAAATGTTACTTACTGTAAAAATGTTAATTTAAACTATAGGAAAAACTTAAAAAAAGTAAATAAAATTTTTTTTTTGAGAATTTTAACTTAAATAATCCAACGAAATCTCATAAATAAATAAATATAACGGAAGAGCGTGCTTCTGTTTGTGGGTCTCTCTTACAACAAAAAATTGTTCTTAAAAGTTTTGCAGTGGCTGCAAGGTCTAAACTTTACCCGATTCTGAACATCGTTTGTAGAATTTTGATTAGTTAAATTAGTTCTTAATTTAATTAGTAGAAGGAGACAATTGAAAGAATGATTATTTTCCTCATTGGTTTAATATTAATCATCAATAAAAAATTTTTTTTCTCCACACTTCATGTTATTTAGTTATTATTTGCTTTTTTTTCGGTATGTTAAGTAGATTTGAGGATCAACGGTGACGTCTTTATAAGGACTACGCAACCGAATTACTATTTTTAAGTTATCGGAAACTAAATTTTTTGCAAAGGGTTGTATCTTTTCCTGTCGTGAGTCAAGTTTTGCTTTTAAACATGAAAATATTTTGTAAAATCAGTATTTGTATTATCCGAAACGTTTACGTGTTTTTCAATTCTAAACAATCGAAATGTTCAGAAACTCTTTTTAAATTTGTTTTTAAATAAAATCAGTGTTTTTAAAGACACATCGAATTTTTGTCACATTCTTACAATTGTATCAAGATATATGGGGAATTAAGTGAAAGAGCACCAACATTTAAAGAGTGAATGAGCATCAAATATTTACTCATTAGATAAGTTGTTGTAGTTCATTTACGTTGCACTAGAGCTGCACAATGGGCTATTGGCGACTGTCTGGGAAACATCCCTGAGGATGATACGAAGACATGCCATCACAATTTTGATCCTCTGCAGAATGGATGGCATCCCTGCACGACCTGCACGCGAAGTCGAGCACTTTACGGTAAAAAGCTTAACGAGGACCAATACCGTTCACCCTCGGTCCCTACGCAGACCAAGTGGTCACCCACCCGCACGCTGACAGCAGCCTGCCATGCTTGACTTCGGTGATCTGCAGGGAACAGCGTCTTAACGATCTGTCCACTGCGGAACCTCAATAGATAAGCGCGAAATATTTATTTAGTGAATGAGCACCAAAGATTCATTTTGTAGGTGTGCATTAGATTGTATCAGATGTTGTTTTTGGCCATTTGCATGAAAACTACAGAAAAAGAATTACATGTGATGTCATTTAAATTTAGAAAGGAAAGGTTTTTTTCCATATCATAGATCTCCTTTGCTATTGGTCATTGACAAATATGGAAATAATTGAAATTAGCTGTATACACTTCGATTAATCTACAAAAGAACCAGTATGACGATTTTTTACTTTAACTTTCAAAAATGTGTTATTAAGGGAGGTTTAGTACTGTACCAAATCAAAGATTGTGAGAATTACTTTGTCAAAAATGAAATTGAAAAGAAGTAGAACATGTAAAAACAAAGAAAACACTAAAAAGAAGACCAAAAACTTGATAAAGCAAGCAAATAATTGACAGTTAAATAAGGAAGCAATAATTGCCTGTAACATTTCGTTTGAATCTTAATTATTGCTGTATTGGTTTTAATTTTTTATAATTCTCTTTATTACGGTGTGTTAAAAAGCCTCTCTCTAAGTAATTAAGACTAGAGAAGCATCAAAAGCTTCCCTATCTAAAATGTGCTTTTTCTTATTTCAATAACAGCATTGTAATATTAAATACGAACCACGTTGTAATCAAACCAGTCTATAAAATAAAAATAAACAATCGAGTTTTGCCTAAAATGAATTAAAACTGTATTTTAGACCAATGAATGCAGAATGTGCATATTTCGTAATATTTTTAACAACTGTATATTTGTTAATGACCATTTCAGTTTTATATTTATGCTTAAAAAGCTATGAGTGGGACAGTTGTGTTATGAAGTATAATTAAAATGGGAATGAAGTATAACTAATTCAGGGAATCAATCAGACAAGCAGAAGTAAATCAGACAAAATTATCACGTTTTGATGGAACCAACCTGCATTTGCGCTACATGGAGATGAAAACCTTCCATGTTTAGCGCGAAGGCAAGGGAATTTTATCCCATGATCAGTCTATCAACATGAATTTTTTATATTTATTTTTACGTTAATAATGCAAAATTTATTTAGTTATTCAAATATAATTGTGTTTTAGTACATAAGAAGCTATGATAAAAAGAAAATGCCGTGACCAGGATTCGAACCTGGGTTATTGCAGCCACAACGCAATGTACTAACCACTATACGATCACGGCTACGTTTGTTGTATTCTTAAGGAAATTCTTAAACTTTTTTACAAGCAATTTGCTCTACTTTGTGCCAATTTACAGTAATTTAATGATGCATAACGGCTGCAATTAATTTTCAGTTAATATTAAGAGTATTTATTATCGCGTACAGATGGCAGCACCATAGTTAGGAGCATCAAAACTTCCAATTAATCAAAGCCTATCAACTTCATAAAGCTCCTAAAATTATTGTTTTAATCATTCTTGTGTGATAGGGGGACTGTGTAATATAATAGAGTAATAGATTTGCATTGAGATAATTTAGAATTTATTGGCTAAAGTTGACTTCAAAAACATTTCTTAGTTGCGACGTCTGTGTTACATCCCACTTGATATGGGTAAAAATAAAATATTTATTTTTGAATTTAAAAACTTATTTGTTTTGATTTTAAAAGGTGAGAAACATTTAAAAACTCTACAGAAAAATTCTAATCTTTGTTGAAATGTATTAAAACTATATTTTAGATCAATCAATGCAAAGTGTGTATATTTTACATTATTTGGAACTACTGTACATTTGACTAATTTATTTTATGTAATTTTAAATAAGTGCATTATTTTTGTAATCGTGTTGCACTGTGATGAACTGTTACTAATTAAGAAAATTTTAATTTATTCTACATCAAATACTAAGTGTAGTTAAACGTAATTACTTAATATTTATTAATTTAATGATTATATTGTAATTAGTGAGTGTGCATCAGATTGTGTCAGATGTTGTTTTCGGTCGTTTGTATGAAAATTACAGAAAAAAAATTACACGTGATGTCATTTACACTCAGAAAGGAAAGAGTTTTTTCCAGTTGATAGATCTCCTTTGCTATTGGTCATTGACAAATATGGAAATAAGTGAAATTTGTTGTACTACACTTCGATTGATCTATGAAAATGCCAGTGCACTTACTGATTACCTTTACTTTCATAAATGGATTAGAAAAGGAGGTTAAACTATTGTACCAAATCAAAGATTTTGATAATTACCTTTGCCTAGAGCTATGTTCCCCAAACCCAGGGCCACGGATCGGCATCGGGAAGTGGGTCAAATGGTACAAGGTCACCCAAGGAACATTAAACCATTTTTATTTTATCTACTGTGGTGCATTTCTCTCGTGTTTCTGTAACTGTCTATGGATGAGAATTAAACTGAGAGATGAGAAATGTCACCAAAAGTCACACCAATGACACGCATGTAACGGTATTTTGTTTTGAAGGCATGTTTAAATACAATTAAACTAAAATTATCAAATCAAAACCATCTAAACTACAAATAATCAACATCCACTCTCCCCTCAGTGGATCACGGTAAAATTATCAAACGTTGATCTGTCTACGGCAGAAGTTGAAAACCAAAGACGGAGGTCCAGAAATACATGCGCATTGGACAACTCTAAAAGAAATTCGGTGAGTTGAGGCCTTCATATTCAGCGCATTGAATTCCAGAATATTACAGTGAGGTGAAGAGGTTGGCATTTGGAGTGCTGACGATTTTCGGACAGACATATTCGTGTGAGCAAGCGTTCTCTTACATGAATATAATAAAAAGTAAAGTTAGAAATCAACTAATAAATAAAAATCCCCAAGACTTCCTTATAGATTGAGTAGGGCTTGAAACTTATAACAAGTTACAAGCCACATATCATTAAACTTTCAAAAGGCAAACAAAGCCAGATCCTATTGATGCAACTATCTATATTTGTATTTTTACATGAAAAAAAATATTATTTCGCATTTAAAACCATTTATTTTAAAATCTAAAATCAAAACTATATGAGCAAATACTATAATGTTAAATTGAAAAATTTAAGTGGCTCGTTAAAAACTGGGAAATTTTGTAAATTGTAACTTTTGGCTCTTCTGCTGGCTTTTTAACTTTTGGCTCTAGGTTGCTGACCCCTGGTCAACGGTGAAAAAAAGGTTGGGGAGCATTGGGTTCTAGAGAGAAGTATCAAAAGCTCAACTGCCTAAAATGTGCTTTTTTCTTCTTCTTGATTCCATGGATAAAGACTTTGTGGTTGGGGTGTTTTATAAATATGCAGATTATAGTTGAAGTAAAATATTAATAGTAATAACCAAAACATTCTGGCCTCTTCGCCAAAGTTATGTTAATGTTTTATTTTATTTAAGAGCGAGCAAAAGCATCCTATCGAATTTTTGTTTAATGAGTAACAATATTAAATTTATAACACTTGTAACTTTGAACCCAACANTAACTTTTGGCTCTTCTGCTGGCTTTTTAACTTTTGGCTCTAGGTTGCTGACCCCTGGTCAACGGTGAAAAAAAGGTTGGGGAGCATTGGGTTCTAGAGAGAAGTATCAAAAGCTCAACTGCCTAAAATGTGCTTTTTTCTTCTTCTTGATTCCATGGATAAAGACTTTGTGGTTGGGGTGTTTTATAAATATGCAGATTATAGTTGAAGTAAAAAATTAATAGTATTAACCAAAACATTCTGGCCTCTTCGCCAAAGTCATGTTAATGTTTTATTTTATTTAAGAGCGTGCAAAAGCATCCTATCGAATTTTTGTTTAATGAGTAACAATATTAAATTTCTTACACTTGTAACTTTGAACCCAACACAGAAGACAAATTAGTTTTTACAAAAGACTTTTATATGGAACTAATCTGCATTTGGCTTATATTGAGATGAAAAACACAACAATCTTCGTCTTTTGTCCGAAAGTAAGGGGATTTTAACCCATGAACCGTAAGCCATTATGAATTTGTTATATTTATTTTTATGTTAACCATACAAAATTTATCTAATTAATCCTAATATAATTATGTTTTAGTAAAGTTATGATAAAAAAGCAAATGCCGTGACCAGGATTCGAACCTGGGTTATTGCGGCCACAACGCAATGTACTAACCACTATACGATCACGGCTACATTTAAAGCAGTCTTAAAGAGGAACTTAATCTTTTTTAAAGCTATTTGCTCTACTTTTTGCCAATTTACAGTAATTTAATGATGCATAACGGCTGCAATTAATTTTTAGTTAATATGAAGAGTATTAATTATCGCGTACAGATGGCAGCACCATAGTTCGGAGCATCAAAACTTCGAATTATATTAAAACCTATCATCTTCATAAAGCTCCTAAAATTATTGCTTTAATCATTCCTGTTTGATTGGGGCACAGTGTAATATAGTTGAGTAATAGATTTGCATTGAGATAATTTAGAATTTAGTAGCTAAAATTGTCTTTAAAAACATTTCTTCGTTACGACGTCTATGTTACATCCCACATGATATGGATAAAAATAAAATACATATTTTTGAATTGAAAAACTTATTTGTTTTGATTTTAAAAAGTGAGAAAAATTTGAAAAGCTCTACAGAAAAATTCTAATTTTTGTTGAAATGTATATTTTAGATTAATCAATGTAAAGTGTGTATATTTTACATTATTTGGAACTAATGTACATTTGACTAATTTTTTTTATGTAATTTTAAATTAGTGTATTATTTTTATAATCGTGTAGCACTGTGATGAACTGTTACTAATTAGAAAAATTTAAATTTAAACTACATAAAAAACTAAGGTGTAGTTAAATATAATTACTTAATATTTATTAATTTAATGATAATATTGTATTTAGTGAGTGTTCGTCAGATTGAGTCAGATGTTGTTTTTGGCCATTTGTATGAAAATTGCAGAAAAGAAAATTACATCTGATGTCATTTACACTCAGAAAGGAAGGATTTTTTCCAGTTAATAGATCTCCTTTACTATTGGTCATTGATAAATATAAAAAAAGTGAAATTTGTTGCACACTTAGATTAATCTATAAAAATGCCAGTACACTTATTGATTACCTTAACTTATATAAATGGATTATTAGGGGAGGTTAAACTATTGTACCAAATCAAAGATTTCGACAATTACCTTTGCCAAGAGCAGTGGTTCTCAAACCCCGGGACACGGATCGACATCGGTAAGTGGGTCAAATGGTATCGGACCACCCAAGAAATATTTAACCATTTTTATTTTATTTACTGTGGTGCATTTCTCCCGTGTTTCTGTGACTGTGTATGAACGAGAATTTAACTGACAGCTGAGAAATATCACCAAAAGTCACACCAATGTCAAGCATTTAACGGTATTTTGTTTTGAAGGTATGTTTAAATACAACTAAACTAAAATTATCAAATCAAAACCATCTAAAATACAAACAATCAACATCCACACACCCCTCAGTGGGTCACGGTAAAATTACCAAACGTTGATCTGTCTACGGCAGAAGTTGAAAACCATCAACTTGTGGAGTGGGAAGTTCTCAGAACTCAAGAGCAAGTTGGAGGTCCAGAAATACATGCTGATTGAGCAGCACATGTGGACAACTCTAAAAGAAATTCCGTGAGTTGAGGCCTTCAAATTCAGCGCATGGAATAGTCTTCCAGAATACTGCATAGAGGTGAAGAAATTGGCATATTGAATGCTGACGATCTTCGGGTAGACATATTCGTGTGTGCAAGCGTTCTCTTATATGAATATAATAAAAAGTAAAGTTATAAGCCAGATTTAATTAAACTTTCAAAAGGCATGCAAAGCCAATGCTCCCATTTATGTAACTATCTATTTTTGTATTTTTATATGAATAAATATTATTCCGTATTCAAAGTTATTTATTTTAAATCAAAAATCAAATATATGCAAGCAAATACTATAATATTAAGTCGAAAAGTCTTAGTGGCCCTTTAAAAAGTCGAAAATTTTGTAAATTGTAATTTTTGACTCTTCCGTTTGTTTCAAGAGGTTGCTGACCCCTGGTCTACAGTGATAAAAAGGCTTGGGAGCATAGGGGTACAGAGAGAGGTATCTAAAGCTCCCGTCTCTAAAATGTGCTTTTTCTTGATTCCACGGATAAGGACTTTGTGTGCAGGGGGAGTTATATAGATATGCAGACTATAGTTGAAGTTAAAAATTATTAATAATAGCAACTTTGTAAGCGAACGAATAATGAAGGTTTCAAAATTCGATTATGTTGACGGAAAATGATCATTTCAATTTTGTTTTTAATCTGTTATGCTTATAAAGTTACAGTTATGAGTGTAAAGTGTAATTAAAAAGAAAAATTCATCGAATCAATATATGTAAATCAGACAAACTATTCTTAGGATCAGGATTTACATAACATCAAATTATAGATTCTTTCTGAAATAAATAAGAGAAAAAAAATTGACAAATAACATTGTATTTTGTTGAATTAATTTAAAATTCTCATCGCTAAAGCCATGTTTATTTTATTTAAAAGCCGGCGTTAAACATCTGATCCAGTTTTGAGTTAACGAGTGTCAATGTTAAATTTCTTACCCTTATAATTTTGAATCCAACCCAGAAGACAAGCGAGCTTCTGGATCAAAAAATTAGACAAACTAGCCTTTACGAGGGAATTATTGGTGGAACTAACCTGCATTTGTGTTACATGGAGACAAAAACCACGAAAACCTTCCATGGTCATCGAGAAGGAGAAGTATTTTAACCCATGAACCGTCTATCACCAAGAACTTGTTATAGTTATTTTCATGTTAATAATGAAAACTAATCTAAAATTTATTTGAATAATCCAAAAATAACTTTGCATTACTTCATAAGACGCTAAGATAAAAAAATTGCCGTGACCAGGATTCGAACCTGGGTTATTGCGGCCACAACGCAATGTACTAACCACTATACGATCACGGCTACGTTTGATACATTCTTGGAGAAAATCTTAAACTTTTTTACAAGCAATTTGCTCTACTTTTTGCCAAATTACGGTAATTTAATGATGCATAACGGCAGCAAGTTATTTTCAATTATGACTATGAGTTTTATTTATCACATATAGATGGCAGCACCATAGTTTAAGGGTGAAAAGCTTTCGATTATTTCAAATTTCGAAACCCTTATAGAGTGCCTAAATTGGATAATTTTTGTGTAATTGAAGGGAGGGAGATGATGTAGCAGCGGAATTGTAGGATAAATTTACATTGTGATCTCTTACAACTTAGAATTATCTCCGAAAACATTACTTCTTTGCTATGTCTATCTTATGTCCCATCTGATATGGGAAAATAAAATAAAATATCAATGTTTGAAATTAATTTTGATTGTATATTTGACTAATTTACGTTACGTAATTTCGAATTAGTGCATTATTTTTATAATCGTATTGCACTCTGATTAACTGTTACTAATTGTAAAAATTTTAATGATAAGTGTAATTATTCAATATTTATTAATTACTTAATAATATTTGAGATAATAATTTCTTAATAATATTTGAGAGTCATAATTTAAATGTTTCAATGTTATCTAATTAATAAATAAATAAAAAGTTTGAGCGTGTTTCTATCTGTGGGTCTCTCTTATAACAAAGAATTGTTTGTGCTAAGATCTTGAAATGTGGGTAGAAGTTGCAAGGGCCGAATTTAGGCCATATCATAAAGTCATTTATAAAAGTTACATTAATCCAGCTGGGAGGTATATCTAAAAAAAGATTTTTTTCTTTGGTTTAACATTAGACATCATTATAAATAAATGTAGAAAATTCTTTCTCTTTCTTTTTTTTTGGAAATATTACAAAAAATTTATTAAGTTGCAGAAAACTTACTTTCTAACTTTTTTTTAAGAGATACATTTTTTTTGCAGTCGTGGGCTAAAATTTTTGTTTTTAAGGGCTAAAATGTTTTGAGAAATCGATAATTGTATTATCCACAAAGTTCGCATTATTTTTAATTTGATAAAAATTTGTGGTTTTTAAAGTTGCCTTTTCCTAATATCAATTTTTCTAGAGTCTCCTCGAATTATGTCATATTCTTACTATTTTATCCTGAAATATATATAAGGGAAATTTCATTATGTCATTTTTTTTTTCGTAGGCATTTATTTTGTGAATAAGCACTAAAGATTATTTTAATGGGTGAGCCCCACATATTTATTTAGTGAATGACAATCATATTGCAGCAGATGTTTCTTTTTCTTTTTTCTTTTTTTTTCGTTCGTCAGACATTTGCATGTGAAATGCAGAAACATGTCCCACGCGATGTCATTTTCATCCGTAAAAGTAAGAAGGTCATTGACAAATATGGCTGTAAGTTTAGTCAATTGTAAACTTAGAATAATCTGCTAAAAAGCTAGTATACTTTTTAAACTTAAAGTTAGTTTAGTTTAACTTTCATAACTTTGTTATTAATGGAGGTTTAAACTATTATACCAAATCAAAGATTTTGTCAATTACCTTTATCAAAAATGAATTTGAAGACAAGTATAACATGAAAAGAAATAGAGAAAACACTAAAAAGAAGATCAAGAAACAAACAAGCAAAAAATAGACAGTTTAAATAAAGAGAAAATTATTGCCTGTAACATTTTGTTAGACTTTAGATTACAGTCGTATAAATTTTAATTCTTAATAACTCTCTTAATGACCGTAAGTCAACAAACCTCTCTCATAGGGGGATAGTAAAGCAGACACAGTTTTAAATTATCAAGTATAATCTGCTCATTCAAAGAACTCCTTTCACCACTCACCTGGAGCACTGTCGGGGACTATGATTACGAGGATAAACAATTGCAAATAGGCGAAAATGGAGACAAGTTTTTACAAAAGTAGGCAGGAGAAGTGTTAAAAGCTCTCTTTTCTATACTAAAACATGCTCTTTCTTGTTTCCATATCCGCAAACTCAGTGACGTAGGAAGTTCCTTACATAGTCAGACTACAGTACATAATTTAATAAAAATAATAGGAATAACATAATTGGAACAACATACAATGTAAAAAAAACAGAATAATGTCTCCTTTTAAATTGGATAAGTTAACGGAAAGAGATAATTTCTCTTTTATATTTAACTCGTTATGTTTGTAAAGTTATGTGCGGGTAACCAAAATCAATTTTCAGTATTATCGATGACGTCAAAACAATTGCACTTCATTTCATTTTTTTCCTTTTGCATCGTTTTTTTTTTTTTTTTGCATCATCTTTTATTTCTGCATCATCTTTTTTCTTTGCAAAAACTCTTATTCAGCATAGAGTTTGTAGCCAAAACGTCAACTCTAGATATGTATTTTAAATCAAAATGGTGCTCAAAATATGAGGAAAAAAATCTAATTTATTTGTTGTCTTATCAATTGTTACTTTAACTTTTTTCATTAAATGTATGTATTTGTTTATAATGATAAGACAGCCATAAAAACAATTACTTCTGCGAGCAAATTGACGTTATAGTGAGAATGAAATATTTTTGTAAAAAAAGGCTCAAATATACTATGTTCCCTTTTTCTTAAATTTTGTCTTGAGCCTCGAAAGTTTATTTATAAGCTATTAGTAGCTTACTACACAGACTGTTTCGAACCGCCTAGGTTCATGGAATTCAACGTTCTCTTTGCAGTGGGGTGACTCCCAGCTTTGTCTGATTGATATATGATCACAGTGCTTTGACGTGAAATATCCTCAGTGATTGGCCGATCATGGGTTAGGATACCCTTGTCGTCGGGCTAACAGTGGGAGATATTTTCTTGTTTTTTCCCTCTTTATGGAACGTAACTGTGGGTTAGCGCCCTCAAAAAGTCCTCATCAAAGGCTAGTTTATTTCAGTGCTTGATTCGGCTGTACCCTTGTCTTCTAGGTTGGATTCAAAACTACAAGGCTACGGAGTTGAACACTGATAGTCGTAAACTCAAAAATGAGTCGACTGTTCAACACCGGCTATGAAAAAAGAATTTCAAAAAAAAAAAAAGTAGAAATATATATGAATTTTTTTTCGCAGCGAAATAAGAAAAGAAGAAACGAATTCTTTCAAAATATGTTTAGCAAAAGAGTGATCAAAACCTTAAAGCAAAAANAAAAAAAAAAAAAAAAAAAAAAAAAAAAAAAAAAAAAAAAAAAAGTGATTTTTATTTTTTTATTAAAAATTATTGTGCATTCAAAATAATAACAACGTTTTGACTAACTATGTTTCTTTTTTGTTACATTTATTAACATTTTCAATGTTTCTTATCGATTGCCCCACCCTGTATGCTGCATTTTACTGAGGTATCCAATGAAATATCCCAGCAAACCGAAGAGAAAGTCAACAGACGGGACTCACCATTCGAATTTCACCGCAGCAGGTAAATACATTTTCCTCTCCCCACTCCAGCACCTGGCTCTCATTTATGTCTACGAAAAAAAAGAAAAAAAAAATTTTTTTTTAGAAGGGGAATCCATGACGTCACTTCCACCTTCCACCTCGCACCTGTCTTCTCAAGGCTTACTACTGCCGAGAGTTAAGCGCTTTTTTTGGCGAATATTCAAGCTAAACACTTTTATAGAAAATTAATATAGAAAACCTTTGTTAAAAATACACACTAATATATATGTTATAGTTTGGTAAATAAATTTTTTTCAATGGTATATTGAACAATAATCAATAAACTATTTTAAAGTACAATATAAGAAGTTTTTTTTCACTCTTTTTATTAAAAATAATATTACTTAAACTGCAACGGGAACAGCGGTCTCCAAAAGTTGTAAGACGGAACAAACGTTGTAAAGCGGAACACTACCCGAAAGGATAACAGGGGTTCTGAAAGTTAGAACTTTTTTTAATAGTAGTTAATAATTATATGTATGAAAACCATTATCCATAATTTATTTAATATTTCGCTTGTTGTTTATTTGAACTTATTTATATAAAATACCAAAAAAGAAGAAGAGGCAAAATTTAAATTTTTTTTCTTCTTTTCAATATATTGAATAAATTGTAAAAAAGATATGCATTTATAAAAAAATCCAATAACTATCTCACATCGAGCTTCTAAATTCAAAATAAAATAATTAAATTCAAGAATAAAGAACTCTTTTATAACGATTTTTAACGTTTATAGTTATTTCTTGAAAACAGCTTTTCAATTTATTTTTATTTATTTCCAGCATATGCATAAACCGAAAACGAATTTAAAATTTTGCACTCAACCACCCCGCTTCTGTCATTTAAATATTTCATTCTTCACATTAATTATTTTCAAATTATTGGCAATATTTTGTTTTATTTAATTGATTTATTTTTGGTTGTTATATTCACGGCTGTTAATGAACTTTTTTTTCCTTCAAAATTTAATGAACTAACGGGTTAATGCCCGAAGAAGCTCGAACATTTAGGATTCCGCACCCGAAAAAAAAATTTCAGAATCGCTGATATAGACTGCCTTAGTATTTACACGGAGTGACAGACATTTGATTCATGTACGATGGATAGATTTTAAGTTCAGGATGCATCATCCATCACCTTCTTCGCATCCACTACCCTAACCAACCCCTTCTCATCTATCTCCAACTTTCCTTCTTTTTTCTTTCACTTTCTTTTCTTCCTATTCGCTTTCTTGTTTATTTACCATCGTCACTAAATATTTTTTTTTAAATTTTATGTTTTCTTCCTTTATTCCTTTTTATCTCACCTTCATTACTTTTTTTTTTCATTAGTTTTTTCAGTCGTCTTACATTCGTTCCTTTCCCGCTTTTTAGTGTCATTATTAGTTCATTCCTTCATTATTTTCTTACTTTGCTACATTGCCATAAATATACTCATTCATTTATTCATACATTTATTCTGCTACTTACTTCCCGTTTTTCCATTCCTTTCTTTTCATCAGTTTTTTAATTTTTCATGTATTCCTTATTTTCTTCCGATCTTTCTTTTATTCATTCCTCCCAACATTCTCTCTTTTAACACACATTTTTTAAAATTTTTTTTATTCATTCAATCCCTTTCTCATTCATTCATTCAATTCATTTATTCACCAATTTGTTCATTCTCCAATTTATCCATTCCCACTTTATTAACACAGCCGACCAGCCTGTGTAGAGATGAGGGAACTGACCTTGCATCAGAAAAGTTCTGGGTTCGAATCCATGGCAAGGCATGATTGTTCTTTCCATCACTGTACTATCTGTCCTTATTGTGGGAGCAACATTGGCCCACCTAATATGATGCCCCTGAAAGAGTGGCCAACAAATCTGCCCTTCAGATGCCTGTTTGACCAAAGGGCATTCTCCTGGTGGGCATTGGAAAAAAAAAGTTTACTAATTCCCTTATTCTATCATCATCGTGCTGACCGAGGAAGGTTTACGGGATTTTCCACTCCATGTAATGATAATTCGGGTTAGTTCCAAGTAACGCGCAAATCCTCCATGAAGGCTAGTTCACCCCAATTATTAATCTTGATCCAGGAGTTCTTTCGTCTTCTGGGTTGAGTTTGAAATTACAGGGCTACGGAATTTAACATTGGAAGTGGTAAACTTAAAACTGGATCGGCTGTTTAACACCAGTTATTAAAAAAAAATAAAATATTAAAAAATACTGACATTGCTCTTTGCTCAAGTGTGTTGTTTTGATGAAAATTCCCAATTTATTCAATCCAATTCATTGCAATTGTTCAATTTTTTTTTTTACTTTCCTTATTTAAGAAAGAATCTCGAAATTAATTTGATGCAAATCCTGATTCAAAGAATCGATTTCCATTAATTGATTCACTAAATTTTCCCATTTCGATTCCATGTCATATTTGGATTCCAGCTGAAGTTAGATATTTTATGAACAGCTTATGTTTTCATCTCAATTCCCTAAACTGACTTGGAGAAAAATTCATGAAAATTTAAAATTCTAATTCTAAATCTAATATTTGAAATTCTAATTCTTCATAATTCTAAAAATATGTTATTTTAAGCGAAGTTCATACAATACTTCTATGTATATCATATAAATATAAATTTCTATGGTACAAATAATATATGGTACAATATCATATAAATATAAATTTCTATAGACGACTATTATGCGTAACTATAAAATGATTACTTAAAAGAAATAAATCACACATTCTTATCATAGCTTGGATAGCTTGGATATATATACATAGCTTGGAAGAAAATTTAAATTTACAGAAGTAAATTTAAATTTTCCAGAAATTGAAATTTTTAAAGGAAATTTAGGAAGCTTATTCTAAGAAAAAATGTATCCATTTATTTATAACTGTTTTTACATGTTTTTACCTTAATTTAAAATAATCAGTATAATAAATTAGTTGGAACTAAAATGTGAGAAAACATCTTTTTAGAAACTTTTAAAAATTGTGGATTCGACAACTTTTCAATTTTCCTCTAAACTGTGTGCCATAAATTGAATTTTCGTTGAATTTAAATGAACTTTTTTAAACCTTTATTTACAAAGTTAATGTACTAACGTAAGTTAACATACTCACAAACAGTATATTGAAAAATAAATGCCCTTAAAGTTCGAGCTAAAACTTTTATTTAATCGAAAATTAGTAAAAGATGAAAATTAAAATCTGACTTTTTAATAGAGTTTGGATAATTCATTCATATGAATGTTGTTTTTAAGCAAGCTGGAAGAAAATTGATAAAGTTATCGAGTTTGTGAATATGCATCAAAATAAAATACGTTGCATTATTTTCTGATACGAGTTTAAAATCATTAAATGATTATGAGTTTAAACTCATTAAATCATTATGAACTTAAATTCATTATGTGATTATATACTTAAGCTCATTATATGAATATGAGTTTAAACTCATTTGATGAATATGAATTTAATGCGTGAATATGAGTGTAAATTAATTGTATGAATATGAGTTAAGTTCATTGTATGAATATGAGGTTAAATTTTTTATACTGCCATTAGTTCGAACTCATTATATTGATATAAGTTTAAACTGATTGTAAAACTCAAAGAGCTGAATACGGGTTTAATCTCACAACGCCATTATTAGTTTAAACTCATTAAATGGGTATCAGTTTAAACTCATTGGATAAATATGTGTTCAATCTTATTGTATGAACATCAGGATAAATTTTTAATGTCATTATCAGTTCAAATCCATTACATGAATGAGCTCAAGTTCATTCCATGAATGTTAGTTCAAACTCTTACATAACTCATAAGATGAGTATGGGTTTCATCTCATTACATGATTACCAGTTTAAACTCTTTATATAACTGACTCATTATATCAGATCCTTGCATAAATAAGATTTCAAACTCATTGCATGATAATAAGTTTAAATTCATTTCCTGAAGGAATAGAAGTTTATACTCATTAGAAGAATATAGGCTTAATCTCATTACATATTTATGAGTTTATACTTTTTAGAAGAATATGGTTTTAATCTCATTATATGTTAAGTGTTTATACTCATTAGAAGAATATGGGTTAAATCTCATTGCATGTTTATTAGGTTATAGGTACTCATTAGAAAAATAAGGGTTTATTCTCATTGTATGTTTATGAGTTTCTACTCATTAGAAGGATATGGGTTAAATCTCATTACATGTTTATGACAGGTTATGACATGCCTCATTACATGTTATCTCATTACATGTTACATGCTTATACTGATTAGAAGAATATAAGTTTAAATTTTAAACACACTTTAGGAAAATGTTCTTCAATTTGAACACTGTTGAGGTACGTAAAAAAATAATAAAACTGAATTTTTCCAAACTTTACAAAGATGTTCTCCCTTAAAAAAATTGTAATTTGTTTACCGATCAAAGAACTAAAAATAAATCTATTAAAAATTAAACATAGATATATAATTAATATTCCTAACAAAATGATAATGTCTGAAGAGTTTCGGGAAATGATGTCGCGTCCTAACTATTTCTCAGAATTACTTTTTTTTTTCTTTTCTCTTTCCTCGGGTCATCGGAAAGCCATCGATTAATTGAACTCATTTGCATTTTATTACGATTCACCGAATGTGTTATTAGATTAGAATTTGAGAGATGATGCTAAATTCTTTATTTTTATTTTGGTTAAATGACATCTCATTGAACTATTAAACTAATGACGATAAAAAAAATTGTTCACTCATGAAACGGAAATGAAATAATCATTTAAAATTCTTATAGCCATTTATTTGACCTTTAAATGTAGTTAAAACATTTCCTAAATGAATTTTGCCACACGTAAATCTATTTTTAAACGTCAAAGGTAAAGGTTATTTAAAATCTGGCCAGGGAAGAATTTGTTTTTGTTTTTTTCGAAATTTTCCAAATGATTTTAAGACATTTCAAATTAATATTCAAAATGCAGTGATAGTCAGTTATAGCCACAATTCATAAAAGCAGAGGAGTAGTGGCTCAGGGAACAGATCATTCACGTCAAAATTTGGTGATCCAGGTTCGAATCCCAGTAATGATGGGACAATACTAATTCTGCATCCAACTCGCACCAACCACAGTACTGGCTTAAAAACATCCTTAGTGGTAGACGGATCATGGGTTAGAATCCCCTTGCCATCGTGATAACCCTGGGTGTTTTCGTGGTTTTTAGCTCCGTGTAACGCAAATGCAGGTTAGTTCACCAAAAAGTCCTACACGAAGGTAGTTTGTTCCAACGCTTGATTCAGCTGTTCCCTTGTCTTCTGGGTTGGGCTCAAAATTACAAGACTACAGAGTCGAACATCAATAGTTGTACGCTCAAAATTAGGTCGGCTATTCAACAATGGCTATGAAAACAAATTCTTAAAATTGGAGCTACTGAAGATCAGGGGATAGAGCGTTGGCCTTCCAATGAGGTGAATCTGATTTGAATCCCAGCGAAGGCTGAATACGAATTCTGCACCGGGCTCGGACTGACTACAGTGCTGACTTAAGAATATCCTCATTAATATATTATGGGTTAGAATCCCCCTGTCCTGCTAACCGTGAGAGGATTTCGTGGTTTTCTTCGCCATGCAACGCAAATCCGGGTTAGTACCATCAAAAAAGTCCTCCAAGAAGGAGAATTTCTTCGAATACTCGAACAAGGAGTTTTTTTTTTGTCTTTGGGATTCTGTTCAAAATTACAAGGCTATGGAGTTGAACATTGATAATCATAAACTCAAAATCGGATCGACTGTTCAACAAAGGTTATAAAATTCATAAAAGCAGATGAAATTAATTTTTAAGTGAGTTTGTGGTATACAAGCAAATGCAAACAAAAATATTACAATATACATATAGCAATATTACAATATACATATAGCAATAATACAATATACGTATAAAAATATTGCAATATGCATACAGAAATATTACGATATACATATAGCAATATTACAATATAGCAATATTACACTATATATCTAGCAATATTACAGCATACATATAGAAATATTGCAATATACGTATAGCAACATTACAATATACACAAAGCAAATGTAACAGCAAATACAAATATTCATTATTATAGTAGACTGAATTACGTAGCTCTTTGTACTTTACGAACGGTAAACATTTCTACGACATAAATGATTGAATTAAAGGTTTCCAAATCATAATAAGTTTTAGCAAGAATCAATTGAAATAAAGTGCAATTGATAACAAAGAATGCAGATTTTAATAGTAAGTTGTCATGGAAAGTAAGGAAATAAAGGCCTTAATAGATATTTGATCAACAAAAGGAGCATTCTTTTGAAGTGAATTGCGGGATTTCTTTTTTCTTTTTAAAAAAGCGGAAGAGCTTTTTTGAATAAAAATAATGTTCATTTGAACAGAAAAAAGAATTTATTTCCGTGAATTTTTTTTTTGTCGCAACATTGGTTGGCTAGTAATTTTTAAATTGTTATAAACATATGATTTTGGTATCGTTTATATTATCGATATTTATTCCTATCGTTAGCATATTCTATCATTAGCGTATTCTCGTCGTTTAGTTTTTAGCATTTGCACTTTGCCTGTGACTTGGATATGTGTTGCAGTAGTCTTCTGTTATATTGAGCTTTTACGTTAGGAACAAAAAATAGCGTCATAGAGTTAACAAGTTACATTATGTTATGTAAGAAAAAAAAAATCGAAACTAAAAAAATAAGCATAGAAAAACTTATTGTGAAAATATTTAATGACACATTTAGGGGTTGCTCATAAACAATGTCTCGCTTGGAAAGGAGTTATTGAAATTGTGAGAGTTTTTGACAAAGAGGAGGTAGGGGCAACCAGAAATGTGATATCTGTATTTTGCATAAAATAAAAATATTTAAGATCAGCAAATTGAATATTTTTTCCGTCAAAATAAGTTCACAATTACTGTTATGCTTGGGAACTTCTTGAAATGCATAATTTGAAACATGTTCTGCAGCATGGGTGTTTTGTTTCTATAATATGTTTATTTAATATGTTTATTTAACATAGGTTGAAGTATGACACGAGGGATTGAGGGCATAGTGAAATTTGACACTTTGTGACAAAGGGGAGGAGGAAGTCAAAATATTGAAAAAATGTGTGTCATTATTTATAATTAACCCCTTACTATTACTATTTTTGTAATCACTATAATTTACATCTTCTAATAAAGAGAATAAACAAAAAATTACCATAATCTAGAACAACTTTTGTTTTTAGTATCGGAATTTTACTTTCTAAAAATCAATGATTAAAGTTCAATGGGTTAACTTCAAATACACTAATTAATTAGTGTTAACTCTCAATTAAGTAACGAAATTGATATAAAAGTGTATTTTCTCTGAATGAACTTGACTCTTTAAAAAATTTCGATTCTATCAAGGATTAGAAGAGAGCTGCATTCTGGAAAATAAAGTCTCAATAATTAGTAGAGCAGTCAAAAATTTCAACACCTTAATATCAATTTCACTGTATCTCTAGAACTTTTTAAGCGAATCAAAATTTTTTTTCCCCTCTGTTAATATATTTATATATCAAAATATAATTCCAAGTAAAAAATAGTTTCTAATAATTATACATTAATTGTTATTTTTTTATTTAATAACAACCGAAAAAATTACACATTTAAACAAAATATAAACTTTGGGCGAAATCGGACGAATAGTTCTTGAGAAATAGAAATTTATAAATACGAAACTCAGAACCATTTCGACCAATGTTAAACGAAATCGTATTTTGGCATAAAAATGATGTAAAAATTTGTTTAACTTTCAACTCAACAATTTTATTAACAATTACAATTTAAAATTCCTTAAATAAAATGATTAAAAAGAAATAATAATTATTAAAAATCACTTATCTTTGGATTACCTTTAAGTTATCTGTAGATAAACGAATTTTATAATTTTGTACAAAAAGATTTTGATTCGCTTATATAGTTCCCCAAAATGTACTCGAGAAGTTAAAATAACATTAAGAGGTCTAAACTTTCGACCAATCTCTTGTCGAAACTATTGGGATCTTGTTTTTCAGATTGCGGTAATACCGATTTAATTGATCAAAAATCCAAATCCGTTAAAAAAAAATCAAAAATTATTCAGAGAAAATACAGTTTTGGTCTGATTATATTAAGTAACAGTTTTCTTTAATAATTAAGCATTATTAACGTCAACATTTTAAACCATTAATATAGATTTTTTTTAGAACTTCAAAATGCGATCATTAGAATAAAAGTTATTCAGGATGATATCCTTTTTGGTGGCTCACTGTATAATCAAAGGTAAGTGGAGTGAAAAATCATGTAATATTGCTCAAGGTTTGCAATATGTACTGTTAATATAATACAATAAATCACGAAAATGTATTAAAACCTATAGTTTAAAATACTTTTTTTTTTTTTTTTTTTTTTTTTTTTTTTTTTTTTNTTTTAAAAAATCCAAAATTCCCTCTTAAGACGGACTACTTAAAAAAATGCATCTATTTCCGATTATTTCAAAATAACTCCAGCCTACGATACTCCACAAAATGTCTGAAATGCTATCCCTAAAAAACGGAAAATAATAGGAAGTATCTGTTAAAACATTTGGCTGCTTTTATTCCCGATTGAAGATAGTAAAATATTTCAGAGAATCGTTTTCATTTGGCGCTTCCCTTGGCGCTGCTCAGGTGAAAAAAGAAACTTTTTTTAGACGCAGCAGGTAACCCTGAATAGCGCTCGATCTTTGAATGAAGTTGTTCCCTAACTTTCAACTCAGTTTGTTCCACAAACACGCGACATGTAGACCGGTGTAGGCATATTCCACTTCTCATTGGATGCACGCTCAATTTACAGGATCGTCTGTGGATTAATACAAATAAAAACAAACGATCTTTTCGGATGAAGTGATAATTAAAAAGGATAGTTGTGCAAAATGTCCGGATTGGACAAGGATAGATTTCACAGGGCTGCTCGGGACGGATTTTTGGATTTGTTGAGAGATGCGACGAGAAAAGATTGCAATGCTCCGGATGAGGATGGAATGACTCCCACGCTTTGGGCAGCTTATTATGGGAATTTAGATGCTCTAAGGCTCATAGTTGGACGGGGGTAAGTTGCCATCATTTTAATTAATTCCATTTTTCACTGAATAATTCCCTCACTTTTCTACTTAATTTTGTGGTATGTGTGTGTGTGGTCAATTTTATTTTACACAATAATGTCCCACTCTTGCCCATTTTTCATTTTATTTTAAAGAATAAGCTGTCCACCTTTTAATGTTATTTTAAAGAACAATTAAACCATTTTTCATTTTGTTTTACGAAAAATGTTTTCGATTTTTAGGGTTATTTTAAGGAATAGGTAGCCCCTTTTTATCAGTAACCTCTTTCTGTTATTTAAAGTAATATCAGCGTAAATTTTATTTTGTTTTACGGAAAAAGTTGTTCACTTTTTAACGTTATTTTAAAGAATTATTAGACCATTTTTCATCTTGTTTCATGAAGAAGAAAAAAAACGGCAGATTTTCGAGATTATTTTAAGAAATTGGTAGCCTCTCTTCATTTTGTTATACGGAATTGTCCTTTTTTAAATGTTATTTTAACGAATTAGTAACCAATTCTTCATTTTGTTTTCGGAATAAGTTGCCCTTTTCCTAAATATTATTTTAAAGAATTAGTAACCCATTTTTTATTTTGATTTTGGAATAAGTTGTCTACTCTTTATTATTGTTCTAAGAAAGTGGTAGCGCATCTTTCATTTCATTTTACAGAATAAATTGTCCGCTTTTTAATGTTATATTACAGAATTAGTAGCCTATTCTTCACTTTGTTTTAGGAATAAGTTGCCTGCTTTTAAATTTTATTTTATAAAATTAAAGACCTACTTTTCGATGTCGACGAGTAGCCCCCTTTAAAAAAAATTATGCAAAATAAATACCACAAATCTCGCTGTTCTTCTGCAGAATCAGTATACTACCTTTTTATTAAAAAAAAATTTTTTTTTAAATATTTTACGGAATAAGTAACTGTTTTTTTTTTTTTTATCTTAAAGTAAGTTTTTATTTAATAAACCGGGATATATCAGAAAATTATCATTTTTCAAAATTAATAGATAAATAGAAAAACAGCTTTTTTAAGTCGAAATTTTTTTTCATTAATTGTTTTTAATATTATTTTGTAATCAATAAAAATTTAAATAATAATACCAAGTTGTAAATTTAATTTTTTCAAATAAGAAGGGATTTATAAGCATTTCAGACAAGAATTAAAAACATTTCTTTGAAAATTTAAAGTTTCTTTCTTCTTTTTTATTAATGTGCACTTTTAGAACTTAGATGTTAGAATATTTTTAACTTAAAAGTTATATGACTTATACTTTCAGTTATGTAATTTTAATTCAATTTCAACACAGCTTATCAACAAGAATTAATAATTTAAAATGGAATTTAACTTAATAATGATAATTTAATTTTAACAAAAATAGTTTCCTTTTAATAATAATAGCTTTATAATAATATTTTAAAAGATAATCTTTTTCATAAAAATAATAAATTAGACTTCATGAAATTTTATAATACGTCATATTAATTTAATAAAAAATTTATAAATATAATTATACATTTGATAATATTAATTTTATTTAAAAATCAATATTAATTTAGATTTTATTTTTTAATAATTATCATTTAAAATTTTTTTTATTTTCATTCTTTTAACTGTAATACATTAAAATTTTCCGAAAATAATTGTAGAATTTTTCATTTATTAAAAACATATACACTGTAAAAAATTTCCGCATCAAATTACGGTAAAAAGTACCAGCACTCCGTGTACCGGTATTTTTTACCGCAAAATCTATTTTTGCCGGAACATATTACAGAAAAAAAATCTAATGTACAGTAATTTTTACAATAATACAAATAATAAACTAAACACTAAACTCAGTGGCAAGACAGCCCATGGACTTATTTTCTGTTTTCTTGACCTTGGGCACTGAGGTGCAAGAGCAGATGTTATGATTGGTGGTCAGCTGAACGTGGAAACCCCCAGTGTTTAGTCCTCAAGCAGGCTTGGTACTGATTTTATCGATCCACTGAAGGGATGAAAAGCTGTTAATACCGCTAATAATTGCCGAAAATGAAACTCTAATTATATAAATTTTACAGTAAAAAATTACGACATAATATTTTACTGTAAAAATTGAATTTTGCGTTTAAATTGATTTTACAGATGATGCATCCAAAGTTCTAATAATTTATACCTAATCTTTTATAGTTTAGTTGGAATATTTCTTTAATTAGAGCACGCATAAATTTATACGCTTATAGTCCACATATTTCTAAATTTAATTTATATTCATATAAATTATTTAACCATTTAACGCAGAAGGGACACGGATATCACTTTTATATTTTTATTTTTCTGCTGCTCCAATTACAAGCAATTAGTTATAAAAAGCAGTTTAATAATTACTAAAGAATATCGGAATTGTATTTGTACTAAAATATAAAATCCAAAAGAAAAAAAGTAGTTAAAAAATTTTTTTTTTCTCATTCGTACTCAAAAATAAAGAAATTTAAATGATGAATAACCTGTTTTTCTCAGATCTAGATAACTGAAAATAAATGCAAATTTCAAAAGGCTTTTGTTTGGAAGTGAGCCCTGTTCGGGAGCTTTAGTTTTTAACCTAGAAAAAGACACCGGTATCTCAGAATGTATTACATTACCATGAATTATAAAAATACTAAATATAATATCACTCATTTTGAACTACATTAATACACAATAATAAAGAAAAATGTGAAAAATATGCTTAATTAAAATTCTACATCATAGTAACCCAACCCAATCTAAAAAAAATCTTTTAAGATACTGTTATTATTCTTTCATAGTTTTTGAAATTTAAACCATTTTTTTTTAAAAAAAAACTATATAGCTCTTTTCATTCAATATTTTTTGATTTTTTAATTTTAATTCTTATTATTAACTGATTTGAATTGATATGATTGGGAAATATGAATAGCTTTTGAGATAGAAAGTTAAAAAAAAAACAAGAGAGGTATATATAGGGAAAGTGGAGCAGAGATATTTTTATTTTTCCTGAATAATTATAGATCAAACACTTTGTCGGGAGTAGATGTATGGATACTGAGATATATACAGACATTTCACATAATTCTCCCGAATTCAGGTCAAAGTTTTACTTTTTGTCGCAATTTCTGAATGACGCTAACTTCAGACGAATATGTGTGAACTGGAGGAGGAGAGGGAAGAAATAAATATACTGAATTCATTTCAAAGTTAGTTGATACAGAAAATATTTGAGGATATACAGTCGGACCCCGTTATAGCGAACGGTCTACGGACGATCCAGTCCACCTTATATGATGGTTCACTATATCCCAAATCTTCGAAAAAATAATTTTATAGCATATTGTAGTAGTATTATTGGAAATAGTGATTGCAGTAGTGCATAATTTGCTTTATGAATTATTAACTAACTGAATCTAGAGTCCTGCTACAGCGTAGTTTTCTTACAGTGAACTTCTTTCTATAACAAAATTTATTTTATAACCGGTGCAGAATAGCTGACCCTATTCTTAGTTCACGATTATCAATGTTCAACTCAGTGGTCTTGTAATTTTGAACCTAATCCAAAAGAAAAGGGAACTGCTCAAGGATTAAGTATTGGGACAAACTTGCCTTCGAGAAGGACTTTTCTGATGGAACTAACCCGCACTTGCGTTACATGGAGAGGAAAACCATCAAAACCTCCTTCGGTTAGCCTGACGGCAAGGGCATTCTAAACCATGATCCATCGACCATTGAGGTTATTTTGCATAAGCACTGCGTTCAGTGCGAGCCTGGAGCAGAATTTGTATCACCCACCTACCGCTGGAATTCGAACATGGGTTACATCTTTGAGAGCCGTGTGCTCTATTCTCTGAGCCACCATGTTCTGTCTACATTAAAAAATTCGCAAAATACTCTCCATATAGTGTAGTTATTGGTCTCCATTTAAAAAATTTTAAGACGTTTATCTTTTCAATTTACGTATTTTTTTGGAATTTTCGATGTGTTTACCTTTTTTTATTTCCGTCCTTTTTGAAGAAAAATGCATTTAAAAGTTTGAACTTCTGTGTAAGCGATTCGTTCCCCCAAATGTCTGTTTTTACAGACCAGGCAAAGCGCATTAAGAATGTAAAAATGTGTCTTAGGAATACTTATTGTGGGAAAATGTGTTTTATGAATTTTAAGAATATTTACACGCGTCTTATAAATTTTTAGACTTCCAAGAATGCTTTGTAAGAATTTTAATTGTGTGACAAAATTATATAATGTTTAAATTTGAAAATGTGTTTTATAAATGTTGAGAATGTTAAAATATGTTTTCAAAATGAGCATATATATTTTATATAAAGCATGATTGGTGTTGACATGAACATAAAACATGCCAAGATGATTTTTATGAATAATAAGAATGTGAAAATGAGTTTTATCAATGTTAAAAGCGCTAAAAATTGCTTTATGAATGCTACGAAATGGAAAATGCGCTTTATGAATGTTAAAATGCCTTTTTACAGCAAAAATGTAATGTATTATTATGAATGGTTAAAATGTATTTTATGAATGTTAAGAGTGTCAAGACATATTTTATGAGTATTGAGAGAGCAAAATTGTGACGTATGAATGTTAGCCCTTTGGCACAGAACCTTTATTAAAAATATTTTTCATAATTTTTTTCCTTATTTTGCATTAATTTAGGAAAAAAAAAGTGAAAAATATTAGGTTTAGCATTTTGGTAGTTTATGGTTAGGAAATACAGCATGAACACCTGTGTATTTCTCTGCGCTATAGATAAAATCCTCCAAACACGACTCATTTCTAAACAGCAAATTTTCAAATTTTCACGTATTTGCAATTATTTATATCTAAGAGAAACAATTATTCCTCCTCCTTCATTCTAAGAGAAATGGTTATTTACAAAATCAATTATTGACAAACTTTATGACAGAATTTTTTTTTTCAAACTACTTTTTTTGGACTTTTTATTTTAGTAAAAATATATATCCGGTAATATAACAGAATTTTTAGTAAGTATTAGACTGTCCTTTATAATTAAAAATTACCAAAATATATCTTTGCTTGCATTTAGAGCGTCAGAAAAAAGTTTATATAAAAGAGGCACCAGTGTCCCATCTGCTTTAAAGGGAAGTGAAAATGCGCTTTGTAACTGTTAAGAATGTGAAAATGCATTTTATAATTACAGTAAATTCTTGATATCTCAAAGTTAAAGGAATGGAAAAAAAATTTCGAGATAGCGAGTTTTCGAGATATTAAGTTCAGAACTATACATGTTCTAAAAAATAGAAAAAATATATTCTAAAATATTACTGTAAGAAAAAAATAGAGTCATGATACATGGGAATATCTGCTAATAAATACGCTCGTATTTATAGTTGACTATAAGCCTAAATAAAACAGTGATAATTTCAATTTTTATGAAATGAATTGCTTTACAATGAATTTACATTTTGATTTTTCCGATCCATTTCCATTTTCTATTTCGAAAAAAAATTTAAAATAACAATGTTTTGAGAAGAATTTCTCCGACATAGGAATTCAAATTACTAATTCAAATTTATTGAGGACATATATAATGCCAAGGGGAAAAATACTTTTTGGCGTAAGAAGGTTTTCGTGGTATCGAAGTTCGAAATATCGAGAGTATACTGTATTGAAAATGTGAAAATGTGCTTTCAAAGCAAGGACATATATTTTAAAATGTTGCGAATGTCAAAAATGTGTTTTAGAACTATATGAATCCAGAAAAATTACTAGGGTGTATTTTGCTTATTTGTCATTCCAAAAGCTAAACTAATAGGTCATGTTTTATATTCAACTCTAAAAATGTCATATGGTATGATGTTATGGAGGCCTATACGAAATCAGTGCACGTCCACGATTGAGCAGGCAGCGTCAATTGTTTTCATTGAATTATAAGAAATGTCCCCACATTGAAAAATGACTCTTTTTATGAGTGTTAAGACCGCGTATTGTCCGTGACCCTCTAGTTAACCTGAAAACTAATAATTCATAAAAACAGAGCTTTCTTTCGTGATTAGTAAGGGACCGTTTACCAATTACATTTTCCTTAAAGAGGATCTTCAACTCATGCTATTGTTTCTCCTACAAGAGTAATGGAAGTTAAACATAATTTTTTTTTATTGTAAAATAAATAATGAGATAAAGATAAAAATATTGAAACATAATTGTCGCAAGGGTAAGGATGAAGAGGGCATGTCAGGGGGCACAACTGAAATTTATCGTTACATTTTATAAATATTTTCTAGTGGAAGTTGTCAATTACTTTTGGAGACAAAATTTTGAAATTATTAATTTTTAATTTGGAAATTGGATATAAATGTTTTATTTAATTGTACGTATAACTCACTTAAACATGGTATAAATACAAAAAAAATATGAAAGAAATATTTAAAATTTATTTTATTTTATTGGAGACTGGTTAAAAAAATATTTTTTCAAAATCACATAGCTTTGTTAAAATTCATTTATCACATTTCAAGTCTTTACACTTAATTTTATTTAAAACTTACATATTTATGCTAATTATTATTTAATTTCTCACTAAATTTAGAAATAAAAGTTTTGATTTTTTTACAAAAAAAAAAGGATAATATAAGACATGATTTCGAAAAGCTCTAAGGACATCAAATTTCAATTTAAGGTCGTTTTTGATGGATTTTTTTTCTTCTGCATTTTTTAAGGGCTTTTTTAAGGAAATTTTTAAGTCATTAACGTTTTCGGCTCGGTTTATCAGGTATTAGCTTGCATTTTATTTTATTTACAAATTACATATTTATTTTATTTATTATTTTATTTTTTTTTAAATTTAGAAATAAAAGTTACGATTTCAAATAAATTTTTATAAAAAAAATACATATATATTTAAAAGTTGGCCTCGAACATTTTTAAGGAAATCATTTTTCAATTTAAGGTCATTTTTGATGCTTTTGAAAGACCTTTTTTAAGTTTTTTTATTTATTTATTTATTTTTAAAAGAATTTTTAGATCATTAACATCCTGCTTATACTGCTCAAAGAATATATTGCATTAACGTCATTTTTTTAAAAAATTAAGCACGAGCGTATTTTCCTACAAAAAATTGTTATTTGTTGTCAAAATTTCTCTCTAATTATAATCTAAAGTTAAGAATCTTTCCTGTTTTGAAGCGGTTGCATTAAATTACCATTTTTCGAGTGAGCAGTTTTAAAAAAGACGAGGGGGAAGTGCTCAAAAATGATGGTAATGATTTATACACGCTAAGTTAATTGTCAACATAACGATTAACCTGAGAACGATGCCGTGCGTTGTTAGATATCTTAAGAATTAGGCAAATGAGTAACAACATTTTAAAAATTCTATTCACTACGGAGTATTTATGAAAATAGGAAATTAGTTTATGTGCCAATGAAATTTGGTTTTAGCAACATTTAGTTTATAACAGCACAACTGTGTTTTTATGAATAATCTTTCATTTAAAAATTACCATCTGGTAAACATGGAGTGCAATTGTTCTTTAATAAATAGTTGCAAGTAGGTTCTTACATAAAATTATCGACATTTCCCATCATGAGATGATAATAATAATAATCAGGATTAGAATGTTTGCTAACCTACAATTCTTAAAAAAGGGATCAAAAACAATAAAAATAACCTTAAAGTAAAAGATAATGTCCTTAAAAAATGTTCTAAATTGTTTTATATTATCTTTTTTTAATAAAAAAGTATAAATCATAATTTGTAATTATTAAATTTTGTAAAAAATAAGGAAATAATTAAAATGATAAATCGAATTTATCTTTATTGCGTACTTATTTACATTTCATTCATGAGTACATAATTTATAAATAAAATTAAACGTATATAAGTATCTGATAAAGATAAATAAGATTTTATGAATTTTTCTTTGTGTCCTCAAGAACATCAGAATTGCATCGCATTATCAATTGTTTTTAATATTCTTCGAAGAGGAAAATTGCTATTATCCAAAAGCAAGTTTTTATACTTTGTAAAACTCTGTTCAACATCAACGCTTTTTATTGAAGGATATTTAAATTAAAAACATTCAACGCAATATTTATATTAATTTATAAAGAAAAATATAAACACTGTAAAATTCATAAAATATGATTGAAAATGAGAAAAAAATCTAAGACGAGGAAAATTAACCCCTTCCCTAAAAAAAAGCAAATACGTAAAATAAAATAATGCTTTTATCATTAACATAGTAACCCTGATAATAATAATGATGATTAGCAACTTATTTTTATAATATTCAGTATGTAGAAAAAAAAGTGTGAACTTGTTGATAGCTAGGTGATCTAATGATCGGATTTTAATGTATTAAAATGCAATGTTAATGGTTTGAAGGCCTTAAACTAAATATGCTTGTTATATAGTTCAACGATAATTTAAGCTATGAAATCAGTGTATTTCTTTAAATACATATACCTTCTTTTCGATTTGTGTTCTTTAAATTCAAATTATGGGAGTGGGGTGTAGCCGTTTACTGGAAAATATGTTCCTAATGGTTTCCTCAGGACAGCAATTAAAGTTTAGACCCCGTAATGTTAATTTCACTATCTGCGTTGTCATCCAAAAGAGATCGCTTTTTAAAAGTTTATTTCTAATTTTGTCATTTGAAATTACGTTTACTAAATTGGTGTTCGGTTGTTGACTTGTTCTACATGGTCTAGCTACAGCCTAGACCAAGGATCTTCAAAAGGATCCCAAGAATCTTCGAATGGTAGCATACAAAAAAGGTGCATTGTAAAAAAAGGCGCATTTTTGCAGTCTATTTTCTGAAACACGCATTTCGAGTTGTGTCCATTTTCTAAAACACGCTTTTGAGATATGTCCGTTTTCTTTAATATGCATCTCGAGCTGTGCCCATTTTTTAAGCAGGCATTTCGAGCTGTGTCTATTTTCTTAAACACTCATCTCAAGCTGTGTCTATTTTCTTAAATACTCATTTCAAGCTGTGTTCATTTTCTTAAACACTCATTTCGAGCTCCGTCTATTTTCTTAAACATGCATTTCGAGCCACATCCGAATTCTTAAATATGCATTTCGAGTTATGTCAATTTTCTTTAACACGCATTTCGATTTGCGTCTGAATTCTGAAACATGCATTTTGAGTTGTGTCCATTTTTTAAAGCACACATTTCGAGCTGTGTCCATTTTCTTAAATACGCATTTCGAGCTGTGTCTGGAATAAAAAGCTCATAGACGTTGTATTAGAAGCGTTTATCTCACAATATTTTTGCAATAAAATTTTTTCTCTGCATTTATCGTACATGATGCACTTTTTCCAAATTCAGGAACTATTTCTCCAAAATCCAATAGTATCTTACTCGATATTCCGAAGGTAAATATTTTTTTTTAAAATTAAGTCTTATATCACCCTTACCCGGTAGTCTGACTCCATTGTCAATACAAAGTTATTATGCGACAACCGATCGCATAGCTAAGAATAAACGAACCCTCAGAAAAACCGTTACAAAAGCAAGCCAAGAGCAATTTCAGAAGTTTCGTCTGCCACTTCCTTTTTCCGGGACTTCCTCATCGCACAGAAGCCATCCATTGGCACGACAGCAACAGCTCTCTTGATGAAATTAGATTCGAACTTAGGAATCATTTTCGAATGTTTGCGTGTCGGTTGACGAGCTACAGCAAACAATGGACATCGCGGCCCCTGGAAACGTCCCTATTAAACAAAATGGTGAGGGAGGAAAGAAAAAAAGAAATGTCCGTTAAGAGAAGTGAAGAGACTAACTTTCTGCTTCGATGGTTTCTTCGAGAGAATGATTCTATTTTCCTTTTTTTTTTCTGATAGAAGGAGATGGAAGATTCTTGGATATTAACGATAATGATTTTAAAATGGATTGGTGTGAGACAGACGTTTTTGAATCGAACTTTTAAATCGAATGTTTTAATACCAAGTCTGTAAAAAGGTTGTTTAATTGTTGTTCATTGTAGTTTACGCGTCGAAAATGAATGAATCAGAAATTAGTATCGTTCGAATCGGGATTCAATTCTTTCTGTTCGAAAGAGATGGAAGATTCTTGGATATTAACGATAATGATTTTAAAATGGATTGGTGTGAGACAAAGGTTTTTGAATCGAACTTTTAAATCGAATGTTTTAATACCAAGTCTGTAATAAGTTTGTTTAATTGTTGTTCTTTGTAGTTTTCACGTCGAAAATGATTGAATCAGAAATTGGTATCGTTAGAATCGGAAGTACTTTCTATTTTTGCAAGATTTTCATCTATCGAACATTTGGCCTGCTAGGATGATAAAACTAAATTGGACGGTCTTTGCAAATTTGATACACGTCATTACAAATAAATATAATACATGTTTTAGACATGAAAATATCAAATTACAGATACAAACATGTTATACATAGTATTACGCGTAATTTGATATTTGTATCCAGATTTTGAAGTCTAGTCAGTTTTTTAATCTAATGATAGCTCTCTTTTTTAACCAAATGTATATAAGTGCAAATATGTGTACACAACATACAACTGAACACACACTTGAACAAAAATGCGCAAATTGTATTACGTTGTGTACAATGTATCAGTGAGTATCAAGTACATATTATTGCATATAATTTGATATTTGCAGATTTGTATCCAAATTTTGAAGTAAAAAATCTAATTATAACACCCTTTTTGAATTCCAAATACAAGCAAGAGCAAATATGTGTACAAAACACGGAACTCATCACACATTTGAGCAAATCTTTTTAACTCCTAAAATTTTTTTCCGACTCCAACTCCACGGCCCTGTAAATGATAGAATGATAATAATTCAAAGCACTTTAACCTCCAAAACTTTATTTTTGGGAATTCTTGTATCACTTCAGATCCAAATGAGTCACCTTTCTTAGTAGTGGGCTGCTACGGTTTCTTTCATTGCGTGACTTGACACACACCTAATAGTAGAATCACTTATTACCTGGAAATAAATCCCAAGTTGGGGGCCTCCGGGGTAACAGGGTGTCTTCGTATCGATTTCTTGTACTTTTGTTTCGAAATTTCTTAGAAAAACTGCCAGACGAAACTAATTTATTTCGATTCTTAGAACTTACATGTCTCAATTATTTGAATTATAAAGCTCGAAATGTAGTAAATTTCTTCAGAAACCATTTGATTGACTTAAGAAGATGAATCTTAGTCGTGATTCAGATTAGAATTTACTAATTCAGGCAATTTTTTAGTATTATTGCATTAAACAATGCGTTTAGTTTCAATCACTAAAAACCACTGCATACTTTGAAAATTTAATTCACCCTAATTAACAATACAGAGTCGCTTAGGGGATAGAGCACTCGCCTCCCAATGAGGTGCCCCGGGTTCGAATCCCAGCGATGGCTGGTCGATTCAAATTCCGCACCCCGCTCACATCGACCTCAGTGCTGACGCAAAATGTTCTCAGTGGTAGACAGAACATGGGATAGAGTTCTCTTGCAGTCAGGGTAACCGTGGGAGGGTTTCCTCTCCATGTAAAGCAAATGCTGGTTAGTTCCTTCAAAACGTCCTCTACGAAGGCAAATTTCTCCTAATACTTGATCCAAGAGTTCCCTTGTCTTCTGGAATGGGTCAAAATTACAAGATCACGGAGTTGAACATTGGTAGTCGTAAACTCAAAATTGGGTAGGCTGTTTAATGACAGTAATATAATTAACAATACAGTAAACCTGCTAAGTTGACCATCTTTATATACTGATTATTTGTCTAAGTTTCTCTTAATGGTCTAGTGCAGTTTCCCAAAGTGTGGTACGCGTACCCCCAGGGGTACGGGAACAGTTTAGCGGGGGCACGCGTTCTTATGCAAAATATCTTGCACCAAACAAAAATTTTAAAAATTTTTATTTAAAAACATAGCTAACCATGAAAATTTGCGATTACATATTTTTCTATTGGCTATTTTTTTCAGTTAACAGTTAGTAATTAGTTTTGTCAACAGCCAATTGTGATTTTTAACTTTAGTGCAATTTTTTTATTGTAAAAAATACATTCATTTTATTATTAGTGGTACACAGCGTTTCGAAAATATTAGAAAGGGTACACAAAAGTCATAAGTTTGGAAAACACTGGTCGAGTGGCAAAAACAAGCAACATTTTCCTCATTATCATATAAACACCTGTTATAAAAGTCATTGTCAAAAAACGGCTCTTCATGACTGTTAGCAACACATAGCCTAACAGTCACGAATAGCTGTTACTCAAGACATTCTCTCAAAAGCGTTTTGTTATGTGACGACGCAACCTTCGAAAAACGGCTTTAAAGGACACAAAAGTATTTTTTACACTCACCGTAACAGAGCAACGTTTTGTACTGGTTTTGGCTTATTTAATTTACAGTGTTTGTCATCTTATCTACCAGCGTTTCATGTCTTCCTTCTGAGTTATATTATACTCGTAAGGTCATAAAGATAAATGAAAATTGCCGGAAATACGAGTATAAATCTCACACGATAAACAATCTTTAAATCTGAAAAACAATTTCCTTACATTTATTTGTTGTCAATAATTATATGATTACGGAAATTTTTCAAGAAATAATTCTTCTTGAAATCGGTTTTTACAAGAATCATGGGGATTAACCTCATCCAAGCATAGACGTAGTAAAAATTAAATAAGATAATAAGTTCTTCGTAATGAAGAAGTTTTATTTATCTTTCATCTAAAAATTTAAGAAATAAAAAATCTTCAAAAATAAGAGATGCTTAATCTTTTCATTCTAAGGAAAAAGTAGATAACAGTTGTTACAGTAAAAACCTTATAACGACGTTCTATGGCTAGTTTATTAAAAAGTATCACAATGAAACTCTTTTTATGTGAATTTTTTTTAATTTATTTCCCTAAATGTGGATCTAATTTTAAAATAGAGGCATTTAATTTGATGATTCGCGATTTTATTTCTTCCCCTTCATACAGTGGCGTGCATAGCGGAAGTGAAGAGGGCAAAATACCCTAAGCAAAGATTACATCAAAACGACAATTAAATACACTGAAACTTTAAGTCTGTTACTAGATTATGAGAGTAATTTTCATTATTAAATTAAAAGTTTTGTTTTAAAAGTTTTTGGCTTCAGTGATATATTTTGTGAAGAATAAAATATTACTTTCGAGCATAATTAAATAATAATATAGTACTGGGGTTAGATCCTCAGTGGCAGCTTGAAGATTGTTTGAAAAGTAAAGGCGGCATGTGCGTAATGCTGAACATATTACCATGATCTTGTCGTTGATCTCGAAATTGTGGAGCCTTAATCTCTTTGAACCTTTTGGATCACAGCGGACATCATACTTTAGTTTAGTTAAGAAAGTTTTAAGTCATTAAAATTTAAATATTTTTTTTTATATTTATGATCATTTTGTAGGAAATAATACATTTTTACAAAAAAAAAAAAAAAAAAAAAAAAAAAATATTTATGAAGGCCAAGCATTCCAATGTCTTATACTATTAGTTTAATTATTTAATTTTTGTCTTCTCTAGACACTCCTCTTTTGAGGGGTTTATTTCCCCGAGCATTTATGTTCTGTCATACATCATTTAGTCTTTTCTAAACTCTTCAATCTATCTACAAAATTTTTAGCATTCAACAACTGAATTATTTGGGTGAATGAAAGACAAAATAAAAAATTGCTTGTGATGAATAGAAAAAGCTGCTATTATTCTTCTTAAAAATCAATTTGCTCCATACTATAGAAACATTGGCTTAGTGGTAATATTAAATATAAATGTTATGCAAAACTGAGTGTTAAATTGTATTTTTATATAATTGTGTCCATTGGGGAAAGTAATAAAATTAGTTACTTGAATAACGTTTGTTCAAATGATCAAGCACTGGTTTGATATACTAATGATTCAATGTATAAACCTAAAAAAAGATTTTCGAAGCTCTATTGCAATGAGAAAAAAAAGCCATAGTTTAATCACTTAACACTTCAGGCAAAAACTATAATTCTAAAAAACGAGTCACGCGGGCTTAGGAGTGTTCGCCCTTCAATGAGGTGCCCCGGGTTCGAATCTCAGAGGTGGCTGTTTGTTACAAATTTTGTTTCCGGCTCTCACCGACCATAGTGTTGTCATAAAATATCTTCAGTGGTAAATTTATCATGGATTAGAATCCCGTTATCGTCAGGCTAACCATGGGAGGCTTTCGTTGTTTCCCTCTCCATGTAACGCAAATCCGGGTTAATAAAAAAGTCCTCCATAAAAGCTAAGTTGTTCCAATGCTTGATCCAGGCGTTTCCTTGTCTTCTTGGTTGGGTTCAAAATCACAAGGCTACGGCGTTGAACATTGCTAGTCGTAAACTCAGAATCGGGTTGGTAATGGTAATTCAATGCCGGTAATAAAATGATAAAATTTTAAACTACTAAATGTAGCATCTTGCTATAAATAATTTTCTGGACCTTAGAATGGGCAAGTACCTTAAATATTTTAGAAGTTATTAATTTTCAGAAAAAAATCTCCCATTTGGTGAGATTTTTCTCCCTAGATAAAATATTTCAAAATCAATAAAATAATTCTCAATATTTTTCAAATTATGACGCCAGATAATAAAATTTTTACACATTAAAAAATTATATCGCAAACGCTTTACATTTGCGGGAAACTGCGGCCTTTCTCTATAACGATGTTAATTTCAGAATTATCAACACAAAAGGCGCTGACTAAAAATAGTCAAAACTTCACCTAACAGTCGTGAGAAACTATCAGCAGTTATAAAAATAGCATCTTATTGGGAAAAGCACGTTATTATTTGAAAAAACGTTATTTTATGTGATGACTAAGCTTTCGAAATACAGCTTTAAAGACAGGTGAAATTCTGTTTTTTTCTTCTTTTTTTTTCTTTTTCTTTCATAGTCGAAGAGAGTGGTGTCTGGGGATTCTAATTATGCTGCTTTTAATCATTTTTAAATAATATTCACACGAAAGCTGATGTTAGGTGATTTCCTAATTTTAAGTGATTTTTTTTACAACATTATACCAATACAAGTTTGCAATCAGCAGTATTTGAAAGATATTTTTTTATTTCTTTATTTTGTTTTTTAATAAATATATTTTTGCATAGTTTACCATAGTTTACGTTCACGCAATTTTTCAGCAAAAATTTAAATCAGTTTTCGTTAATTTGAACAATAATAAATGTAAATTTTGAAAAAATCTAAAAACGAAAAAATAATGCACACACAATTTTAAATAACCTATCCAAAATATCTGACAGCACTGTTTTATTGTTTCACCGTTTTGAGAAAGAAAGTTTATTCAGCCAAGCGACGCCTTAATCCTCCCCTTTCTTAGAAAATGATGTAATCGAATAATACTCTATCCTCTAAAGTCTTTTTTTTTCTAATTAAAAAATCGAAAATTAAGAATTTTACCTAAAATCTAAGATTTTATGGCAAGAAGTACTTTTAATTTTTTCCCCCCGCTTGTATCTTCCAATACACTTCCTTCAAGTTTAATGCATATGGAATAGAAAATCAAACAGACTATTGTCTAGTAACAGATGTAGCAGTATAAAATTAACCAAATAAAACTTTGAAGAAAGAAAAAAAAAACTTTCACTAAAATTCAATTTCACTTATTTATTTATTGAGAAGCTATTTAGCATTTCCTTGATGTTCAACTGAGACATTTTCAAATGTCTGAATTTAAATCCCATCATATCGTAGTTAATGAAATTCTGAATATTAAGTGCAAGTAATAATGCAATAATGCTCGCAGGTAATGAAATTTTGAATATTCTGTGCAAGTAATAATGCAATAATGATCGTAGTTAAAGAAATTCTGAATATTCTGTGCAAGTAATAATGCAATAATGTTCGTAGTAAATGAAATTCTGAATATTCTGTGCAAGTAATAATGCAATAATGTTCGTAGTTAAAGAAATTCTGAATATTCTGTACAAGTAATAATGTTCGTAGTTAGTGAAATTCTGAATATTCCGTGCAAGCAATAATGCAATAATGTTCGTAGTTAATAAAATTCTGAATATTCTGTGCAAGTAATAATGCAATAATGATCGTAGTTAAAGAAATTCCGAATATTCTGTGCAAGTAATAATGCAATAATCTTCGTAGTTAATGAAATTCTGAATATTCTGTGCAAGTAATAATGCAATAATGTTCGTAGTTAATGAAATTCTCAATATTCAGTGCAAGTAATAAATCAAGCAAGTAATAGTTCAGCACTTCGTTGACTCTCGATGTGGGTTCAAAGGGAAGAAAACTTTAAGTCAGTCGCTTTTCTCTGAGAGGCCAATATAATCGGCCATTGTTTAAGAGGGCAGCACAATGAGAATGTGTGTGACTGAACACATTGTTCGGTCAGTTCTTTTTTTCTCAAGGACAGTCCAGGATGCGGGCACTTATGCAAAGTGTGATTCCCTGAGATCCACGACCTTGGCACTTTATTACCTGTGGGCGATGCTTTCATTCTAATCTTATGACCTGATCTTGATCCGTACTACTCGATCACAAAGGAGGAAAGGAAGAGGGTTTTTGTTCAATCTCTCTCTTAATAAAGAATAAAAGCTGATGACACCCAAATAAGAGCTAAGATGGCGGTCTGATATTAACACTTGGTAGACTCGAGAAAATTTAGTATATTCTACTTCACAACTTAACAAGATTTTATAGGCAACTCTTTATTGCTTATTGTTTTTTCTTTCTTTATTTTTTTTTTCTTTTGCTCAAACGGCTAAGCAGTTTGGAAGCATGGTACGAGGAGCGGATGATTTCTACCTCCGATATAAATTGGAGCTGTGTGAAGTGCGCATGCGCCACATATAGGGCTAAATTAGGAAATATTTTTATTGTTACTGACCAGTTGTAGCATTTTTAACAGTGACCACATCTTAAGGCAAGTGAAAATTGAAAGTTGTTAACGATTCAAAAAAGTGTTGATATTAAAAACGTAAAGAATCTCATTTAAAGCTTTTCATAAAATATGGTAAACATTACAAAAATCATTGCGGAAACGAGAAAAAAAAAACAAGCAAGGAGTACAGTAATTTTCTGAATATCATAAAATATTCATAATAACTCCGTATTTTTTTAAATTTTTTTCTTAAATTTATGCATGTGGAGTACATTTTCAAAGAAAAAATGACGATCTGGTGGTGACCGTTGATCTTGCCTTATATCAGATCATCAATAAAGATGAAACCCAGATCGTCACCAATAGTTCATTATTATAACGTTAGTACGACGTTATCAACCAAACTGAATTATTATTTACGTCACATGAATTCATATTATCACATGAATTATTAACGGTGAAAACAACTTATTGTTTCCGTTCAATACCAAGGTTAGGTCCAATACTAATTATGCTGAAATAGAAAAAAGGGATTACAACAATTCCAAATGATTCAACAAAGTAATTGTGTGTGAATGACAAGATCAGTATGTTACGGCAAGCATTCAAGATGGTGAAGATCAATCACATGATTAATTTATAAAAAGGCCTATAAGCATTTTTAACTGTATTTATAGGACAACTTTTGAATTCTTGGCGTTCGGACTGGGGGGAGGGCCTCTCAGCCCCAACCGGTGAATTTTTATCTTCACAGAAATTCTTGATGTTAAGAGAATGATTCTCTTGATCCTCCTGAAGAACTTCCTTTCTTTATCTAATTATTTCTAAGTAAGGCCATATTCTCTAAATAATAAATCGATTTTCAAATTCGATCGATTCACAAATTAATTTGTTTATCTTTCTGGGATAAATATCCCTTCTTTATAACAAATTAAGATGTATCTTACACGATCAAAAATATGCTTAATACTGCAATGATGCTACCTCCCCTAACCACTAAATTGAACTAACCACCCCCATCATTGATCCAGGAGTTACTTCGTCTTTTGGGTTGGATTCAAAATTACAAGGCTACGGAGTTGGACAATGATAGTTGTATACTCAATAATAGGTTGGTTGTTCAATTCCGTCTATAATTATAAGATAAAAGTATTTTTGGAGGACATGCGATACCATTTTGGAACACTATTGCAAGAGGCTCATACAAGGCAGAGAAAAAAATTCATTTCGAAAAATATTTACTGTTCTTCAAAATTCCTTTGGCTCGTATTAAACTCCGGATAAACTTTTATTACAGACTTCATCTATAGCATGTATCATTATACTCCTTTATTATAGTATTATTATAAGTAACACCTAAGCTATAAATTGTATCTGGCACACAAGATTTTTATTTGATAATAAGCTATTGTTCTAAAATTAAAAAGCAAGTATATTCGAATATTCAAGCATTTCACCTTCGGTTTTAAACTCTCTTTTGAGGTCAGTTATGTAAAAAAGATTTCAAGATTTAATTCGAAGATATGAAATGTCCAGTTCCAATTGTCCAAATCTTATCATAAAGCACTGTAAACCATATTTCAATGCTCTTTTACATTCCATGTATTACAACATATCGCTTATCGTTCCATCGAAACATAAAAACAAAGACATAACAGATCTTAATCCAAATGGACAGAACGGAAAGGGTCACAAAGTATTCGAACCCAGGGTGGATGGAACATGGAATAAAAAAATAAAGTTGCAGTAAATGTCAGCACTTTGGAGATCTCCCTTTTGTTGTAGAGTTTCACTGCACGAAAAGGGCCTCTTCCTTTCCTAAAATCCCAGTAAATCGTCAGAATATCAACTCTCACCCCCTAGTTCCTCCCTTCCGCCGGAAGTGCATCCATATAGGTAACCAACCACCTGTGACAGACCCCTTGTTGGGAGTTCTTTCTTTTGCTTTTTGTTTTTTATTTTTTTATTTATTCATTCTGCACGTACTACTTTTAGCTCCGAATTGGGAGAAAAGAATGGGAAAGTATAGAAGTAGAATGATCTACCCTTTTTTTTGGTTCACATGACTGCGGTGGTATTTTTTGGTGGAATTCGAATGATTTCGAATAAGGTGAATTTAAGTTCAAATGTTGAAAGGCAAATTTTTTTTTTTAGATATTTGTTTTTTAAAATGTTTAGGTATTCCGTTTTTTTTTTTTTAATGTGTATAAAGTCTATACAAATAGTGTTACTTAAGGTTAATAACTTCTGTATGATTTTTACATACAAATTAAATACATTCATTTTAAAAAAAAATCATAAGTGATTGTCAATATTCATGCCACAATTCAAGTTGTTTTGAGAGCTTTTAAAAAATATCTTGCCCATAGAATTAATAAAAACAGAAGTATAAAGAAAAGATAATTTTATTTAGTCTTTTACTTACTCAACTAAGTTCCAAATGAGAGTGGTGTGTTCTTCGTGCTTAGTACTATTCGTAATTTTAGTGCTAAATGCATTCTCAGTTGCATTCTCAGCTACACATTAATGAAGCAAAGCGATTTCTCAAAAAAGCACAAATAACTGCACAAATTATACATTCTATAGTTTAGGTTCAATAAACAAGAACTGATATTATAGTATGTTCATTTTCGTACGTTGAACAGCCGATTCAATTTTGAGTTTACGACTACGTATGTTCTACTCCGTAGCCTTGTAATTTTGAATACGATCCCGAAGATAAGGGAGCTCCTGGACTAAGTATTGGGAGAAATTTGGAGGACCTTCGTGGAGGACTTTTTGAGGGAACTAACCCGAATTTTTCGCTACATGCAGAAGGAAATCACGAAAACCTCACATGGTTAGCGAGGTAGCAGACTTCTAACCCATGATCCGTCTACTACTGAGATATTTTACGTCAGCGAGCAGTGCAATTAGCTTGCACTGCTCGCTGTATCAGAGCAGAATTTGTATCAACCAGCCACCGTGGCTATTGTACCATTATTTTTACTTCATTCACGATGTTTTTCTTCTCTCATAACTAAACTTTCTCACTCTTTTCTTTGTTAAAAAATCGTAATCGACGATGTTTTGGGTGTTTAACATAACGTTATATTTTAAAAAAAAAATAATGTTATTTACAAAAACTGTAAGACATAAAAACTTGAAATTACGAAGGCATGTAGAAAAATATACGGGGTTTACGATGCAATTAAAAAAAATAACATTTGATAATTAGTTCAAGAATTATTAACTATTAAATGTGTTGAAAAAATTCCATGTGGGCCGTTATATAGACCGCGGGGATAAAATTACGGAGCAGAAATTTAACAGGCTGTAAGAATCACTTTTGTTTATGAATTTTAACGCGAAATTTTTTCCAAAGTTATTGCAATTTTAATTATTTCTTCTACGAATTTTTTTTATTTATTTATTTTATTATTTTTTTTTAACACTACATTATATTCTGCCACTCAAAAACAATAAGACTTAAAAACTTGAAATTACAAAGATGCGGCGAAATATTTACAAAAAATTAGATGATATATAAAATAATTTAGAATGTGATTATTATAGTAATAAAATAAAAGGGATAGACTTATTTTTATTTATTATACGCATTACATTTATTTAATCTTTACGCATATGAGAGTCACCAGTCACTAAAATTTCATTTCCAATTGCACAATATGTAACTATGATAAATTAATTTTTTTAGAATTAAAGCTGCATTAATTAACCTGAAATGAAAGGGAAAATTTTTCTCACAAATTGGCGTAATGACTTGATGTGCGAAAAAAGTTCACTTAAATTTTCTTAACTATATTTAATTTTACAAACTTTATTAAAATCAAAACTGAAACATTTAGTACAAGAGCACTATCAGCATTTTGAAAGTAAAATAAAAAATACTGTGCAAATAATTAAGAAAAAATGTGAAACAATTTGGAACCTTTCCTGTTATTTTAAGGAATACCAATCAGGTCATTCTACACGCTTTGACCTCAACTTCTAGGGTGATCAAAATAAGTCTAAAAATTCCGGACCCATTGACGTGAATTGATAACGAAAAGTGATCTTTTGGATATTGTATTCCAGGCCACAACGATGAGGACAGAGGAAGTGTTTAATGTGAGTCGAAATATGTTGATCGAATCGACGAAGGCTATTGTTCGATAGTCCATCGTGATCTGAGTCTATAAGGAGGAATAATATTCGAATATTTGGGATATTTTTTCTGTACGATGCCACTGGAAGAAGCATGGTNATTTTGAATCCGATCCCGAAGATAAGGGAGCTCCTGGACTAAGTTCCAAATGAGAGTGGTGTATTCTTTGCGCTTAGTACTATTCGTAATTTTAGTGCTAAACGCCTTCTTAGTTACATTCTTAGCTACGCATTAATGAAGCAAAGCAATGCAAAAAAAGCACAAATAACTGCACAAATTACACATTCCATAGCTTAGGTTCTGATTATAGTTTAGCAAGAACTGATATTACAGAATGCTCATTTTCGTACGTCGAACAGCCGATTCAATTTTGAGTTCACGACTACGTAGACTTGTAATTTTGAATCCGATCCCGAAGATAAGGGAGCTCCTTGACTAAGTATTGGGAGAAATTTGGAGGACCTTCGTGGAGGACTTTTTGAGGGAACTAACCCGAATTTTGCGCTGCATGGAGAAGGAAATCACGAAAACCTCACATGGTTAGCGAGGTAGCAAACTTCTAACCCATTATCCGTCTACTACTCAGATATTTTACGTCAGCAAGCGGTACAAGCTAAGAGCAGAATTCGTATCAATCAGCCACCGTGGCTATTGTACCATTATTTTTACTTCATTCACGATGTTTTTCTTCACTCATAGCTAAACTTTTTCACTCCTTTCTATGTTAAAAAATCGTAACCGACGATGTTTTGGGTATTTAACATAACGTTATATTTTTTAAAAAGTTAATGTTATATACAAAAACTGTAAGACATAAAAACTTGAAATTACAAAGGCATGTAGAAAGGTACACAGGGTTTATGATGCAATTAAAAAAACATTTAATAATTAGTTCAAGAATTATTAACTGTTAAATTTGTTGAAAAAATTCCAAGCGGGCAGCTATAGAGACCGCAGGGATACAATTACGGAGCTGAAATTTGACAAGCTGAAAGAATCATTTTTGTTTATGAACTTTAACGCGAACTTTTTTCCAAAGTAATTGAAATTTTAATTATTTCTTCTACGAATTTTTTTTATTTATTTATTTTATTATTATTTTCTTCTTACATTACATTATATTTTGCAGCTCAAAAACAAAAAGACTTAAAAACTTAAAATTGCTAAGATGCGGCGAAAAATTTACAAAAAATTAGATGATATATAAAATAATTTACGATTTGATTATTATAGTAATATAATAAAATCGATAGATTTATTTTTATTTATTATATGTATTACATTTATTTAATCTTTACGCATATAAGAGTCATGAGTCACTAAAATTTCATTTCCAACTGCACAATATATAACTACGATAAAAAAATTTTTTTAGAATAAAAACTTTATTAATTAAACTAAAGTAAAGGGGGAAAAAATTCTTCACAAATTGGCATAATAACTTGATGTGCCAAAATATTCTCTTAAATTTTCTTAACTATTTAATTTTTCTAACTTTATTAAATTCAAAACTAAGCCATTTAGTGCAGGAACACCATCAGCTGTTTGAAACAAAAATACTGTTTTAATAATTAAGAAGAAATGTGAAACAATTTGAAACCATTCCTGTTATTTTAAGGAATACCAATCAGGTCATTCTACACGCTTTGACCTCAACTTCTAGGGTGATCAAAATAAGTCTAAAAATTCCGGACCCATTGACGTGAATTGATAACGAAAAGTGATCTTTTGGATATTGTATTCCAGGCCACAACGATGAGGACAGAGGAAGTGTTTAATGTGAGTCGAAATATGTTGATCGAATCGACGAAGGCTATTGTTCGATAGTCCATCGTGATCTGAGTCTATAAGGAGGAATAATATTCGAATATTTGGGATATTTTTTCTGTACGATGCCACTGGAAGAAGCATGGTATATTTGGACTCGAGATCTGTTATCGGATATTAGCTTCAATATGTATTATAATCCTTGAAAGACATCTCAATATATATAGATCAAATTTTTTTTTAGATATTTAAATAGTTTGGCTAATCAAGAGAATTATTTTCATATTTCAAAAGTATAGAGTTAAAATCCCGACTACATGGATAAAACCCGTCCCAGATAGCAAAATAAGGTTTATTTTAACTCGGCAAAAACTTTTTAATGTGAACCTGAAAAGGTTTTTATGCGGTTTTCATTTAAACCTTAAAACGAGATCTGCGACAATCTGCTCTATTCTACGCACATTACCCTAATCCAAAACCTTGAAACAACCTTCTATATAAAAACCTTAAATCGAGGTTGCCTTAGGGTTTTCAAGCGTGAAAAAATCCTTTAATAAAGCTAGTCTCAAGGTGAAAATAATGTTAAATCCAGGTAATTATAAGGTTTCTTTTCGCGAAGTCTTATATGCTCCGCTAAAATCCACCTTGTCTAGAAATTTTAATGGACAATGCAATTTATTCTATAGCTCAGGGGTGGCCAAGCTCCTTGATAGTCGAGCCATTTTTTAAAATTGGAAATTTTTTGTGAGCCGCAATTAAATACGTATTTAAAATGTAGGCAAAAAAGGGTATTAAAAATCTTTTTTTTACATAAATTGTATTTATTGAGAACATATAAGTAAAAGTATTGAATTTAAATATTAAAAATGAAACACATTTNATTTCGTTATGAGTTGAAATAATTCAACAAGCAACCTTTTTTAATTCAGGATACTTCGATTCTGGTACAAATTTCCAAAATTCAGTAATCGACGTCGACTTATATTTTAATTGTAGAGCTTCATCTTCTTGCATCTCTATTAATTCCAATTCTACAGATGCTTTTTGTGTCATTATTACATTGGAAATGGAAAATTCACCTTGAATTGAACAACGTTGCATTTAGTCTTTCATATTTGTTCTCAGTAATTTAAAAGACATTTTGAAACACACACGGAACGATAATAATTTTTTAAAATATAATAGCACAAAATGAAAAGGGAACTCTGGTACATTTATCGAGAGCCACAAATAATCCTTCAAAGAGCCGCATGTGGCTCGCGAGCCGCAGGTTGGCCACCCTTGCTATAGCTAGTGGAACGTCAGCTTAAACGTCATTATGGACCTAAATGACCATTTTACCTAAGTAACACTACTTTTTAAAAAAGCTTTGAAAAATAATTTTTAATCCTTTTGGAATGAAAGATTTGAATCTGCAATATTTTTGCTTCATTTAAAAAAGGTTTTTAGTACAAACATTTTCGTGACAGTAAAAGTAAAATTTCGGCACAAGATTGCGGTATGGTTACATGCTTTCTGGGATGCATATCGAAAACTCTAAATCATTGTATAATCGGAATTATTTCATAAGGTGAAATTTATAAGTATGCAGACATTAAACATATCGATTGCCAATTTATTGTTATATCTGCGATTAATGAACCACGCATTGCTATCTATGAATTTTACATGACGAATCATATTCACGCAATTTACGATTGACCAATGCGAAATAAAATTCTAAAATTTAGTGCTTTTAAGTAAAATTCTCAGCAATCACAAGAGCCAACTATTCCACCAGAATTTAACATTGTGAGTAACTTACTTTTTGAATGTTTGTACACACGTTTCCTATATAATTTAACGAAATGCATTTCTAAACTTTTGCAGGAATATAATTGCAAGAGCAGTGCTATTTTTATTAATATATACCTTTATTTTTGGATATTTGTATAGTTACATAGCTATATTTTTTCTATATTGTTGAAAGCCTGTGTGATAGCAAGAGTAGTACACTGCTTCCGCATAGTTTGCCATTTCAGTTGTGTGCGTTATTTTTTATCGGTTTTCCTTTAACTGTTATTTTCATTGGTTTATACCTTATATTTTCTAAGTTTGTGTTGGTACTACAGTATACTGTTCTACATAGCTGAACATATCCAGTTTCTAATTCAGTTTTTAGAAGTTAGTCTACTTATTGCTCAGTTTTTCAAATGGTATTTTCATTGATATCTGAAGGTATGTTAAATTATTATTTCTTTTCGTTTCATCGCGTAATTTTTAAAGGTCAGATGATACTTGTTATATAACTTAAAAGCGTATAGGGAAAAATTAAGAAACTTTGCTACTATTCAGTGGCTAGTAGTTACAACATCTTTAACAGTGGCCACATCTTAAAACTTGTGACCACTGTTTCAAAACACGTGAACATTTCAAATTTGTTCTTTTTTTTTAAATGGTGAGCACTTGGGGTTTGTCCCATTGGCCACAGAAATGCCGGAACTGCTAATCTCTTCTCGTTACCCAATGGGCACCTGTGGCGAAGACACGGCGGTGGAGCAGCGTCGCCCACGTCACACAACCACGAACCCGTTTATAGGGCGGGTCACACATTCACCATGCCCTGAGCAGGATTCGAACCCACGACCAATGGCTCCGCAGTCAGACACGCTAACCACTCGGCCACCTGATCTGCACATTTTAAACTGTAAAACAGTTTTTGATATTAATAATGTAAGGCAGTTTTTGAAACATTTCTCCAAATGTGGTATATTTCTAAAATAAAGGAAAAAATTAAATAAATAAACAGGAAATAAAGTAATTCTCAGAGTATTACAAAATATTTGTAATAATTCTATATTTCTGAAGAAAAGTAATTATAAAATGCCCATGGTGTGTATGTATATTCGACGAAGAAGTGATGATTGGCAGACGGTTTTTTAAACGCCTATTCTTATATTTACTTGTCGCCCTGTAGCCGTTGGCGACAGTTAATTTCGCCCTATAATGAAGAATGCCTTTTGTGCTTAAGATTTCACCAGTTTTACACGATCACACTCTTCCCGGGAAGTTTAAGATGGTGTGCATCTTAAATTTTGAACTAGTGTAAAATTACAAATGAGCAATCATCGCGGTACTTGGTTCCTGAAGATAAATCTGTGCACACGGAATTCAATTAAAAAAGAAATCACAAAAACTTCACGGTGGAGCTGATTGAGGTGTAAATAAACATGTTAACGAACACCGTTTTTGGTGATCGATCTCTCTCTTCTGGATGGAAGTGCTTTGAACCACATGTTGCGTGGCGGTGATTTTTGACAAGCATTGATGCCCTTTGATGCTTATCTATTGATTTCCGTCATTTTGTTTGTTTGTCTGAGGGTTATTTATACAACAAGAACGATCACAAGAGTTCATCTTTTGTGCTCGGTTCTTATTTATTAACCGAATTTGTTGGTTACTCATCACACACCAGAAATGAGTTTTAAATTGATGGAATTCTGATCATCGGCAACCATTGAAAAAGAATCTTTACAAACCATAAACTGCTTTTATATTTTTAATTAGTTTAATATTTTTGATGCTAACGCTGTTGTCTCACATTAATCGTCCTATTCCAGCAATGAACATAGGCAAGAGAAAGTAATGTTATAAAATTACCAATAAATTGTTTAAAACACATGCATAAATGCAGCGTTAATAATACTTAATGCTAGAAATGGTAGGATTTTAACGTATTTATTTAAGTTAGTATGATGTAGTGCAGTTCAGATTCACTTCCCTCACGCATGCGCAATATCTTTTTATTCATATTCAGCTTTCATATTGCCCTTTTGACGTTTTAGAAAGTTTTCATTGGAAATTGGTAATATTTATGCGATTTTATAGCGATTGCTGGATGGAATAAGTATGTTTTTATCTGGGATATAAGATATAGATTCAGGCACTGGATCCAGTTTGCAGTGGCCAAAACTTACAATGCGGATCTACGTATCATACGATAAAGTCTTATTGCTATACCATATCATGCTGTAATGAAAACGATTATTAGCTTAAGTCCCAACCCATAACATGTTGAAAATTTATTCGTGGTGCCTAGATCACCGGTTTTGAAGTATCATGGTTTAGAGCCCAAGTGGTATACCATACCATGCTGTAATGTAAATAATGATCCTTTGATCACCAGGGTCAATAAATCAACGATTATAGCCCCGATCTACCATGCTGCAACCTGACTCGTGATTTTTCTATAATCTGATATTCATACACGATGGTTGAGAGCCCCCATGCAATGCTATGCTGTAATGTAATGTGTTGATAACCCATAATCCAACATCAACGAATCAAGTATTCTAGCTCCACTTTTGCACCATGCCACGCTGTGTTATGATCCTTGATGCGTCGATCACCGGTATGGAAGCATTCTGGTTATGAGGCTATAGATGTATGGTTAAGATGGGCAATGCAATGGCATCTCTTGTTGATAACCCATGATTCAACATCAATGAATCAAGTATTCTATAGACAATCTTGTACCATGATTGCTTTCAGAGCTAGATTCATAATTTTAAATACTGAGATAATAAAAGGTAACGTGATCATTTCTCATATAAACAGCTCAAGTTCGAATCCCGTTTTTTAAAAGAGACTCTTCGTCTCCCTCTCCCACAAATAAACTGATAATGAATATTTATTCTGTTAGTCAGTACCTTTCGATACATGCAAAATACAAGGCTGTCAGCCAATCGCAATTTGAGATAGAAAGCGGGCGGTATTTTAGATTATCATTCAAATTTTTTTCCTGACAAAATTAGACCAATACAATTTTCCAATTAACAGTTTTTGATATGTAGTTAAATAATATACAGTTAAATGTTTTTAGATTATTGATAATTATCTTTATTCTTATGCAATTAGCTTTGAAGGACATTTTTAGCGCCATCCAAATTGCTTTTCACCATATTAAGCTACAATAGGATAAGATTTTAAAAAATTTAGAAACTGAGAAGCGCATAGCTTTGAATTATATACTCAGATCCACAAACAGCATCGTTTTATTGCTTTAAAATTATGAGAAAAATTTCATAGAAGTTCTAAAATTATCAAGTTCTATTTTTCCTATTCCCAGGTTCTATTTTGTGCTGTATTAGAATACTTTATGAACAAAAGTTTGTTAAGTATAAAAGATATCGAGAAAACAAAAATTCAAAATTTTACGTCAAATCCAAGATGGCGAGAGTTGAGGCATCTTAAAGTTGTAATTTATGTAATTTTATTCTTGATTCGTGCCTTCACTGAATAATATGAGGATCATTGTTTGTAACTCTGTGCCAAACTGACATCATTTTGTATGTGTTTGCCATTGGAGTAAACGTAAAATATTACCGTGTTTTCTTTCATATATAAAAAAAATTTGCTCTTTAATTCCCCAAACATTTTTCCATTGAACAAATTTGTTGTAATGCTTAATTTAGAACTTACTTTGTCTTCTTTGAACTAAATATTGAAAATAGGGTAAAGAATTAAGTATATCAAGACAACCATCAAATGTGTGGCAAAGAGATATGAAATTAGAAATCAAAAGCAATGATTACTACTTGCAGTTCGTAAATCAATACTTAGAAAACGAATTCTACTAATTCATTAGTAAACTTAAAACAATTGCCAATAGCATCTGTAATTGATGTGAGAACAATACGAACAGCAACTGAAGAAAAGACACTCCCTTTATCTTACATGATAGTTATCTTTATTTTCGACTAATAACCACTCATTGTTCTTTTTAACACCTTTTAAATGTCGTTGTTTTGTTTTCTATTAAAAGATCTCTATTGAGATTTGAATCCCTGTAATTTATTTCAACAGATCGTAAATAATAATGTTTATTATTCTTCGGTATACTCTGCAATTTTACTGTCTTGATATTTAAGTAGGATGCGTTTCAATTTGTAAGAGATATGGTTGCAGTTAAGTGAGATTAGTGACCCAATGTCGCTTGTGATATATAAAGATAAAAATGTGGAACATCTTGAACTTAACAGTTTTATAGACAATGTTTTAAAAGAAATAATGAATAAAAATATGTTTTTTTTCTGTTAATTTTAATTCATAAATAAATTCTGGTATTTCCTGTTACTCAATATCGTGTTTGAGGAAAAATTTTTAAATTATACAGACTAAATCTAAGATCAAAGGTTGGTTTTAGATAGAAAAATAGTTATAAAAATTGAATAGGAATAAAATAATAAATTAGTTTTTGAATTTTTTTTCTTACGTCGAATATACACAACATTTTCTTACTATTTCGGAAAGCTAAGCAAATAAAAGAAATATTTATATTTTTTATTAATACTTAAATACACATGTGTTTCAAAATAATGTTGTTTATCAGGATACCAATAAAAAATAGTAGTAATAAAAAATAATCAGCTGCAATAGTCCGTTATGTCTGATGAATCTTTATGGAGAGAACTGACTAAGACAGCCTTGACCGAAAAATGTTTTTAACAAAAATATTTTTTATGCATTTTTTTAATTTAAAATTTTTTTTAAAAAAAATTATGGCATATATTTTTTAAATAAATCAATAAAAATAAATAAATAAAATCAATAAAAATAAATAAATAAAATCAATAAAAATAAATAAATAAAACCCATGAAATGAACCAATGAAAATAAATAAATAAAACCAACTAAAAAAGGCATCAAAACAGGTTTTTTTTTTCTTCGTCTGAAGTTAAATTTAATCCCAAATTCAATTAATTCTCAATGTAAAATGTCCAATCCATAAAAATATTTAAAAATATTTTTATGGATTATTATTTGAGTTATATAAAGAATATCATAAGCATGTCTGCTACAGATTATTTTCCAACTTTATATGTTTAACTTTGGCATGAAACTTATTAAGCAATAGTTCAACAACAAAACTATCACACGAGTTCAAGAATTATTTTTATTTCATAACCGGTGTTGAACAGCCTACCGAATTTGGAGTTTACTACCATAAATGTTCAATTCCGCAATCTTGTAATTTTGATCCCAATCCAGAAGACAAGGGAACTTTTAGATCAAGAATTGGGACAAACTATCCTTCGTAGAGGTCTTTTTGATGAGACCATAATCCCTGGATGAGACTGAGCCCATTTGCGCCACTTGGAGAGGAAAACCACAAAAACCTTTCACGATTATCCCAACTGCAAGAGAATTCTAATCCATGATTCATCTACCAGTGATGATATTTTACGTCAGCACTGTGGTTGGTGCGTGCCAGGAGCAGAATTTGTATCAAACAGCCCCTGTTGAGATTCGAACCTGGAACGCTCTATCTCCTGAGCCACCACTGCTCACGAATTCAAGTTATGATTTTTCGAAGTTGGATAAAATATTGAAATAAAGAAGTTTATTCTTAAGAGACCTTGTCTCAAGCCAGCTTAAATTTTAAGTTTAATTTTTGACTTTAGTTAAAAAAAAATTATTAATATCAAACTTTTGATGATAGAGTGTCTTTCGACAAGTTAGAAAATGAAGGGGTCACTTTATTAGGTTAAAACGTGGCCTTGTTTACATTAGCAACTGTTCTTTCCATTCTATTTCGAGTTAACTTACCTCATCAAGTATCAATTCTCTTAAGTGATAATCCTTCACAAAGATTCACTCTTTTGCAATGATTTCAATTCTTTCACCATCTATTTCTTACTTAACACGAAGACAGGCACGAAGCCTCGTAGAGTATAAACAAACTAATTATGCATTGAAGTTGCCAGGTACACAAAGCAAAAATATATCACTCATTGCAATAGAATACATAAACAAATAATAAATATAAGAAAAAATGTTTCAATATATTCAATGTGCGATACGGAGCTGTATTTAATTAACATTCTAACTTATGTGAAAAAACTTAACTCAACTTTGTGACCTATGACGATCAGCTGGAGCTGACGTCATAGGTCACATGTGTGGGTATGTTTGATTTTCTTCTTCTCGAAGTGCAAGTACCAAATTGCATGGATGGGATTTTATCAGAAAGAAAAATGAATAGGGAAACTAAAATATCGTTTGCACTTATATCTCAATTTGTGGTTGCATGGCAGTCTTCTATTTTATGTGCATCAAAAGATAATGGCGAAGGGAATAAAAATTCACTATCAGTTAATTGGTTTGAAAAAAAAATTAAGGGCATATTTAGAATTTTCATCAACGTGCAGCACCCCTACGACAAGGCTTCGAAGAAGGCCTCTTAAAGCCTCAATAAAATAGCTTACAAATATTTTGTATCGTTAAAATCAATTAATTATTCGTGAATGCAAACTCGTGATTTGTTTTCTTTCGATTTTCATTTAATGAGCCACAGTCATTCATGAAATTATTCACGATTAAAAATACTCCATGATTAAGCGTATCGACCTTTCATGTTTTGTCTAGATTTAATCCTTATGCTCGTAATCATAGTGATTAAAGATGGAAGCGAGAAAAATCGTTCTCTTAAGTAGATTATCTCTCCTTTCTTTAGACATTCACCACGGGTTTATTCACACGTTAAAATAAACAAAATAGTTTTCTTAGGTGCGGAAGACATTAACTAAAATGGCTGAAGTTTAAAGATAGTCCATCATTAGAATGAAGAGAAGCATTTTCCTAAACCAATCATCCGCCATCTTTGGTCGTCACATGAGACCTGTAGTTTGATAAGACTTAGAATTTCTAATGCTGTATGGCTCTTTATAAAATTTATGTTATAGAGTTCATATAAATTTTTTCCATACATATTTCTTTTTTTCCATATGTAATGATTATCATTCGGATTAATTTTTGAAAATGATTTGAATTTCGCACTTAATTGTATGAAACTCAAATTTCTCACATTTGACAAACTCATGTAATTTACAATCCAAATTACTTTTAATATGTTGTTTTATGAAAAAAAAGTAGCGCTAAGTGAAAAATTTGTTCAAAAAGCAATTTTTAAATATAAAGGATGCATTTTTAAAATCGTTTGTAGTATCGATGCTTGATATAAATTTGTAAGTTTGGATTTATTCGATTATCAATTTATAATAGTTAAATTTAATTTAATTATCAAATATCGAATAATTTATGAATTTATTCGATATTTAAATTTTTGAAAATGCAAATTTTGCATTTACATGCCTTTGTATGAAACTCTCATATTTGTCAAACTCTCAAAATATTTACATTTTAAACTAAGGTTAGCGTGTATTTTTTATGAAAAAAAAATATTGTTAAGTGAAAAATTCTTGGAGCAAACGATTTTTAAATATAAAGGGTACATTTTTAAAATCGTTTGTAGTATATCGATATTCTGTTTTGTTAATAGAACAAAATAATTTATAATAAAACATTTTGATTTAAAAAACACTTAAAACAAAAGTTTTTGAAATTGAAAATCTAATTTTGATGCATAAGTAAAAATATGAATGTATAATTTACAAACTAAAACCCTATAACTAAACATTCCACAAACAGTCTTTGTGAAAACGTCACGTTATTGCAACACTCTAACATCGTCAGAGATTGCAAAGAAGGTTAATTTTTTTATCATTTGTCTATAGTTTAATAATGAAAACAAATATTGTTTCCTTTAAGCTACGGTAATTTGCTCGAGAATTTTAAAGAAAAAATAAATCCTTATTCTATGAGTGAAATAATTAGTTGCGGAGTAACAATGATTTAAGTTTAATCTAAGGTTGAAATTTCACAAATCTTTCTTAAGTAGAATTGTCAATATTTTTTAATATGTGGAGGTGGTAAAAAATGGCCGCTGTTTGANTTAAATTTAATTTAATTATCAAATATCGAATAATTTATGAATTTATTCGATATTTAAATTTTTGAAAATGCAAATTTTGCATTTACATGCGTTTGTATGAAACTTTCATATTTGACAAACTCATAAAATAATTTACATTTTAAACTAAGGTTCGCATGTATTTTTTATGAAACAAAATATTGTTAAGTGAAAAATTCGTGGAGCAAACGATTTTTAAACATAAAGGGTACATTTTAAAAATCGTCTGTAGTATATCGATATTCTGTTTTGTTGATAGAACAAAATAATATATAATAAAGCATTCTGAATAAAAAAACACTTAAAACAAAAGTTTTTGAAATTGAAAATTTAATTTTGACCCATAAGTAAAAATTAGAATGTATAATGTTTAAAACTTAAACCCTAAAACTAAACATTCCACAAATCGTCTATCAACTTTTCCAAGTTTTCTGAAAAAGTCATGTTATTTTAACATCTTCAAAGGTTGCAGAGAAGGTTAATTTTTTATCATTTGTCTATATTTTAATTAAAAAACAAATATTGTTTCCTTTAAGCTATGGTAATTTGTTCGAGAATTCTAAAAAAAATATAAATCCTTATTCTATAAGTGAAATAATTAGTTACGAAGTAACAATGATTTAAGTTTAATCTAAGGTTGAAAGATCGCGAATCTTTCTTAAGAAGAATTGTCAACATTTTTCAATATGTGGAGGTGGTAAAAAATGGCCGCTGTTTGAATAATTCGAACTTGAATGAAATGCCTTAAATTTTTAACAACGCTTGATCGGTCCATTGACACGAGTAAATGGCTAATTTAACATCGAAGGAAAAAAATTAAATAAAGGGAAGAAAAAGGAAGCTATACCATTCACTTTCATTACCAAATATCTTCACTTCATTTCTGCCTACCATTGTAGTGCATTCTTTCAATCTTTTCTTTTTTTAAAAGAAGGCAGAATTCTTCTTAAGTTAATAGTTTTGACGACCTTAACTGTGTTGGTTTTTTCCCGTTTTGCGTCATTATCCAAAATAATGAAAAGCGTCTGGAGACTGTAAAGGAAAAAAGAAAGATGATTTTAATTGACGAAAGATATTTTCAGCAACTTTATGCGCAGAACTGCTTCCGTATTGAGATTTAAAATTCTAAGTTTATTAAGATGTGTTTCGATAGGGCAAACAATTTAAATTGATATTGCATTAATACTTAAAGTAAATAATTATTTTATATTAATAAGATCACAATAATTAATAATAACTATCTTTTTGCCCGTATGCGCTTCTTTCATATCTTATAAGCTTCCTGCTGTTATTTTTAACTATTAAATTTGTGGCGTTAACTACCACTATGATTATTAAACACCAATTCACTAGTATATAAGACATGTTAACTCGATTCTATACTGATTTACCTTTTATGAATATTCTATAGATCGATTCTATAATGAAGGTTGGCAGTGTCGAAAGCTTCCTCCTCACAAAATAATGTTAAATTTTGCAAATAATTGATCCTACTTTTAAAATTATTAATCGTATTTTTCTTCAAAAAAATGTCTAATTTGAAGGAATGTAATACTTGAAATATTAATAACTTGAAATTATTAATAACTTGAAAATAGGTACTCAACTTGAAAGTTAGCAATAAAAGGAATAATTTAAGAAAAATAGTAAATTAAGTATTCACAATGGTAATATTCCTAAATTAAGTATACATCGAATCAAAATATCTAGAGGTATTCAGAAATGACTTTATTTGACTACAAATACAGAATATAGACGAACAGACGATTGACAAATATAATTCCGTGAAAATAACTCAATGAATTGATATATAAGCTCAAATGATTCTCAAATGAATTAAGACAGTAAATTATTCATTTATCACATTAAACTAGAAAAATACTTGGACTGAGTAGTGTAATAACCTACTCTCATCATAGAAGCTTTTAGAACACACGAACAACCGTTGCTATGAGAACAAAAAATTTAATTAAAGCGAATCGTTTGCACTTACGTGAAAAGTAAATATTGTTTATGCAAACCTAGAAAAAAAGGTCGCAATTTCTAACTCTAAATGTTAACGTTTGCTGGTGTAGGAAAGAAAAAGTTATATTTTGCAAAAACATTTTTTTAAATGTTCATTATACTATACGATTAGTGCGTGTTAAATATTGAGATTTGTGGGTATAAAGGATAAATTATGATATTTGATAAAAATATTTAATTCAGGATTTACCATCTATGTCATGTCTACAAGTACCGGTGTTAATAAGACATGATATTTAGCAAAAATATTTAATTTATCATTCACTATCAGTGCATGCAGAATATCGAAATTTACCGTCGTAAGGCTGAGTTAATTACATTTAACAAAAATATTTCATTCTCGAGAACGTACTAAATGCTGACACTGGCCGGTGTAAAATCGAAAAAAATAATATCTAAGAACAATGTTATTTTAACATTCATAATTAGTGCATGCTGAGTGTTAAGATTTGCAGATATAAATGAAAAAGAATGACATTTAATAAGCATATTTCGACCTTCACCACCAAAACGACTATCTAAATGTTGACATTTACTAATTTTGTTCGAAAACAGGAATATGTGTATTCAATGAATGTTTGAAAAACGTTTCAATTTTAAGTTTTTTTAAAAAAGAAATGGCAGTTTTAAAATTAATGACCTTCTTATAAATTTAAAAAATCAGCATTGAAAACAATATGTGTTGCTATTTCATAAGAAAATGCAAAAGAACCTCGTGAGGACTTATTGAGAATTTAAAAAAAACTATATTAATTTTATTCTTTTCTATTTTGAATTTTTCAAATAGCTTATAAAAAATTATGTTGAAAAATGTTTGATATATAAGGAATTTTTTGTAAGGAAAGAGTAAGGAAAAAGAAGGCAAGAAAGCTTTAAGTAAGTAAGGAAAATAATTTTTAACTATTGCTTAAAGAGGCTTTCAAAATGAATAATTTATACTTTTATTTAATTTGAATAATTTCTGAAGAAAATATTCCCTTAGAATGATATAGATTATTATAATGAAAAACACAAATAAATTGAAATAATTTTCAAAATAAAAATATATTTGGGAAAATTATTTCGATTCTTACTTAAATAAACATTTAAAAAGGAGATAAATAATACAATTACGTAAAAAATTGCTGAAAAGAGATGGAATAATTATTTTCATACTCTTCTACAACTTACATGCATTCTTTAGAAAAAAAAACTTAATCCCTTTTTTTTCTTTGTATTATTATTATAGGAACACTTAACAGTGGTTGTAGAATTTCTGCTTTTTAATCCGGTAATTGCATTTATTAAAGAACTAAATCACGTTCGAAAACTAAAAATGAAAATAATAGGTAATAAAAAAAAGATTAGAAAGTTACTTTCTTTACTCCGTCATTAAAATTTCAAAAGTGGTGCAATAGGTTACATTCATAGGTATGAACTGATCGTAAATACTGCAATGAATAGGGGGGGGGGGATAATTCAATAATTTAAAGGAATGGAAATTTGCTTTTAAGTGTATTAATTAAAAAACGTACCAGTCTAATTAATAAAGTGTAGGAATTTTAAAAAGTATTATTCTCATAGCAAAAGTTACGAAACTGATAAAAATAAACCATTCGATAAAAGGAAAGGACTGCACAAAATTTTAATTTTAAAGCTAAACAATATCTAATTAAAAAATGCTTCATTACAATGCCTTATTTTAAAGAATTTCACAATGGCCTCTTGCAACAAAGGAATTCATTACACAGTCTAATTTTTGAAGATTTCATTAAAGTGTCTTGTTTAAAAGGAATTTATAATAATATCGAAAAGTAAAGGAAACTGTGTCTAACTGTGATCCGTAACTGTCTAAATTTAAACGATTTCATATAACAGTGTCCCATTACGAAAACAATTTTAGCAGTTTCTAATTATAAACGATATAACGTGTAAATATCAACACGATTTTAAGGTGTAGTATCAATTATAGTCACATTTTGTTTGTTTGTTCATTGGTATAACGTACATTTGCAGGCTTGTGTGCTCAATTAAGGCTTATGCTAAGTAGAAGAACTGATAGCAAATTACAGAAATATACAGCACGAAGACATATCGGGCTAACAGCGGGATTTGAACCAGCTACCTCCACGCCTCGCACAGCTTTTGTCGGGCGATACTGCGAGACCAGGGAGGTCCTTCATCACATTAGAGAAAATGTCAGTTATAACGAAACTACTGGAACTTGTACTAGAGTTTTTGCATAAGTTTGATACTTCTATCATATTGCTTTCTAGTGCATACGTCATAAGGACTAGTCCTAGTAGAATAAATGACGCTGCGCACGGTACTCGGTAGTGCATGTAAACTGAAATTATCTATATTAATTAACAACGTGAAATCCAGCTTTCACAGTTATGAGCGTTTAAACGCGGAGGTATCCAAAATTACCTTTTGATCGAAACAGGAGGCACAAAATTAAAGTCGAAACAGTGTTTAAATATTCTGAAAACCTATTAATTTCGGAATTATTATTATTAAAGAAGCCGCTTTCGATTCGAAAACGATTGCACGCGTGCTAATATGACCGGTATGTTCGAAAGGCCCTGCGGCCGAGTCAAGATCACGGTTATCATATATGGGAGGGGGGAGAGGTATATTATCATCTGCTTTTTTCTTCTTTATCCAGCGAACAGGTATGCAGAGTGGCTGGTTAAAGAATGAGAAGCATTCTATTTTGCTTGCCTTGCTGAAATGTGTATTACTTTTTTTTTCTTCTCCATATAGTTTTATTTCCGTTTTTGACTTCAACCACAAAGTGAAAGCACCGCAGGTATCTTAGAGATGGACGGTCAAAACAAGATAAAAGCGGGTATATGACCTTTTGCCTATGCAAATAAAAGGAACAATTTCCTGTCTTCCTAAATTTCTTTCGGTGGGGGGATATATAAAACAAGTTTTTATTTCTGATGAAGATTTTCCTCACTTTTAAATGTAACTTTTGGTAATGAGTAACATTTGGTTTTTCAAAAACTTCATTGTTGAATAATTATTATTCTCTTCATAGATTTTATCATCATATTCCTTACTTCATTTATTGATTACTTTATTCATTGCTTAATTACATTCATTACTTCATTGTATTCATTGCTTCATTATATTCATTACTTCATTTAATTCGTTACATCATTTAATTCGTTGCTTCATTTTTCCTCATGAACCAAGAAAGAAATAAAGAGAAGATTTGGTATAAAAATCAAAGTTTGAAACCTTTATGATTAAAAAAAAACTCATAATATCTCATTAAAAGTAAATGTTCAATTCAAATAAATAGGATTGAAGAAAAAAGAACTAAAAAACACGTGGTAAAAATAATTGTAAAAATATCGTTGTTTAACGTATATTTGCAAAAATAATGCATGTTTTTTTTAAAAAAAAATTTAATTTAAAAAGGAGGACTGTCATAAAACATTAATTATGGGAGGTTTACGGAAGAAATACATTTAATTTTCCATAATATGAAATCATAAGAAATATGAATAGTTTATAAAAATAATATGCATAGCATAAGAATGTAATATGACTATTTTAAGAAAAATTTCATTAACTTTTTCTATAATATGAAATCGTAAATAATTTGAATAGTTTATGAAAATAGTATCAATAGTTTATGGAAAAATTACATTAATAAAATATGCATTTTAGGGAATACTAACCCCAAAATATAAAAATTCTTTTTTTGAACATAAAGAGTATAAGAAAACATTTTTATGAAATGATGCACAGGTCGACTGTTACTTCGTAGCAATATAATAATTTTATGTTATTGATGCTTCATGAGTTTCGCAAATTTTTTGTTATTCAAAATGCAGAAAATATCATAATTGCTAAACTATCGTCGAATAGTGACGAAATTATCATGGTTGGTCGTACCAAAACGGGTTGTGGTCAAAGTATGGATTATAGGTATGGCTCATAGGAGACTTCTAAGGAGATGTAAAGTTTCTCTAAAACAAAAGTTAATTTTTTATTCTTCTTTTTATTGTAAAATTTCCACTGTTGGCGACCGGTTTGGCATCCTTCATGAACTCGTCTCTTCGCTGCTCAGCGATATAATAAAAATTAATTACATCATTTATTCTTCTTTTTATTGTAAAATTACATTAATTTTTGAGACCGGCTTGTCCTTTACCATGAACTCACCTCTTCGCGGCCCTTCGATATAATATTTTGGTAACATGACATTACAATAATTAATAAACTACTGAATTTCTTAAATTGAATTTTTAATTTTAACTCAAACCATTGAGAGAATCCCAAACTTGTTCAAATTTGAGAGAAGACGGAAATAACAGTCTGTTTACGATACTCGCTTGACAAAGTCTGAAATTATATAAAAATTAAAACTAAGAAATGTAAGAAACACTCGATTCCAATTAAATAATCCAGTTTAAAAAAAATCCAATTATTTGGTTTGTTGTAATCATAACAACTTTCAGTAATTGCCAAATCAAATTGAAGAGACAATATACTTTATAAAGATAACAAAATAACTACTGGTGTTTTAACTACTTTATTTAATGATTTCCAATGAAGCAGTCGGTAAAGGCGTGTCCTAGTTGGTAAAGGTGGTAAGTTATCATCTGTCGTGGCTGAAAGTCCTATTATTGGTTATGGTTTGGAAGTTTGGAAAGAGGAGTTCAAGCTCAGGCGCTATCCACGTCATCTGGCTGAGGTCAAAATTACATGGCATTCCTATCAGGATCCCTTTCCTACTATGACAGTTAAAAGCTAGATAAGTTGCAGAGCCAAGGTTGAGGGATGTGTGTATTCTATTTTTCCCATTGTCACTGAAATCTATATAACACTTCACAAATCTAATTAAGTCAAGCATAATCTGAAATTATTCATAATGACACACTTTTTGTCATTATTTTTTAACCCCTTCTCCCCTTCGTCACAAAGTGTCTCCCTTCACCCTCTTTCCACATGTCACTCTACATTCTATAAACATATGCTAGATGTTCAGTAACAAAACACATCCCATAGATATCCTATAGAACCGTAATTTCGTTTAAAAGCATCTGTGTGCATAACAATAATTATGATTAACTGTGCACATTGTTACTAACTGCTGTAATTTCATTATTCCCCTCCAAGCGCGACATAATTTATGAACGGCCCCTAATGCTAAAATTAAATGTATGTCAGAGAATAAAAATTCCAGAAAAACTTATTTTGTTGGTACATGCATAAGTTTCTAACAGAAAAAAAATTAATAGACATTTATGTTAATATCTTTGATAAGTATAAACTTCCTCAGCCATTATTTATCCTTGGTAAAATTGGATACCTACAGGTGACGTCACCGTTTGTGTGGATCCTGGTTGGGCCGTTGAAACTTGTTATTTGTTTATGTTAGTAACTATTTTTTCCACTTATTACGAGTAGGCCTTCCCCGTTATAGCTTGAGTTCTTAGACGATGTAGAACATATACAAACTAATTATGCTACTAAGTTATACACACACAAAAATAATAATAATCACAGTTACAATAATAAATCTGTGTTGAATAAAAGACATAGACAAGAAAGAATTATACTTTAACAAATTCGATATGCGATACGGCTTTATATTTAATTATCTTCACGCTTAACATTCTAACTTATGTAGAGAAACTATATTTAACATATTCTATTTTTAATATAACTCTGTATTTAATATATTGCCCAACAGTCTTTTCGTCGACGTTCATCGTAGATTAAATTATTACAGTTAATTGTTTTATTGACTTTACAGAAATAATGTTAGTCTATAATTACAACTTAAAATGCTTTGCTAACTTCTAAAGATTATTTTTTTAAATATTTCTTTTCAATCAATATTACATTTATTTTGCTCAAATTTTTGTCTTGCGAAAATGATCAAGACAATCGCAAAATTTTAAATCAAACGTAGGTGATTTTTCAGATCTTAATTGGCTGATTTATAGGAACGCAATTCAAAGTGCCAAAGATTAGAGGCGCAATTACTTTACCATACAATTTCATCGGCCTTTCAATTTGAGCGTCTAATTGAGCGAAGAAGACGCCATATACAGAAAAATATGTCTATTTTATTTTTTTGTCCAGTTTTACTTCTTTAGAATGAAAACGAGAGGTTTTCGCAGGTTACTCAACCTTGCTTGTTAGACGAAGAAAATTAAAACCTCTGAGCAGTCACGTGTCCTTTGTTTATGATCTCATCTTGCCACATGACATTGTCCCAACAATTGAGCTGCCATATTCGAATGTATGTTGAAAAATAAAATTCTTTACTTTTCAGGAAATAAAGACTAATTTTTGACAAGAACTGAGAAGGAAAAATGTATGGTATGTAAAACGATGACAGTAATTGGAATGATACAGCTCAAATTAAGCCTATTTCGTCACCTAACGTTTGATTTGTAAATTTTTTTCTTCTTTTTTTTTAGTAGAAGCTTGCTGGAAATGCAAAAAACGGTGTTTTAATCATTATTGCTGAAAATCAACTAGTTTTAGTTTAAAATTTTGTGATTGTCTTTATCAATTTCGCAAGAGAATATTTTTGCAATATCAATGTAGTATTGATTGAAAGATCATCTTAAGTAAGCAATGTATCATTAATAAGTAAAATATTTATCGAATAGATTTTTTTCGAATTTTTAATTTCCAAGTCATAATTCTGAAATTTAATTTTGCTGATCAGTATTTTATATCTTGAAACCAACTGGAAAATTAATGTACTTTTTTTGATTGTAATAAAAGTCGAAATTCAAAGTGCCAAAGATTAGAGATGTAATTCTAAGATTAGATTCAAAATGATAAAAACTAGTGTCGAAATTCAAAGTGCCAGAGATTAAAGATGTAATTTTAAGATTAGATTCACAATTCAAAATGACAAAAACTAGAGTCGCAATTCAAAGTGCCATAAAATAGAATCGCAGCTTAAAGTGCCAAAAATAGTGTTCAAAGTGCCTTAATATGTGAGATTTCAAGGCACTCTTACTCTTATAATCACAAATATATATATATATATATATATAGAGAGAGAGAGAGTATATATTACAAAAAGTACTGTAGTTAATATCAATAATATTACTAGAGAAAATATTAATAATCTATTTTAATTTTTGTAATAAATATGATTTCTTTCTTTCTAGCAGTTGAATTCGAAGGAAAAGCCATTTTATTATTTTAGTTAGCCTTCAATTTGTTGTAGCAAATTGTTTCTTTTTTTGCTGTAATTATCTCCTTAATTACGTATTACTGTTTCAGTTGATAACCTTCATCTATTAAAAATAAAAGCATATATTTCTAGAGCTTGAGATAGGTAAATGATTTCTGGCTCAAAGGTGAATATTCAAAACTGAGAATTTGTTAGTTTTACGTACCTGATCTTTCGACCTCAAGAGTACGTTCGATTGTAGAATAGAACATTTTAAGGGTTTTCTGAGAGGTCACAGAGGCTCATTTTCTCTCTTCCGCTTGTGTGAGTTGAATAATGTAGGAAAAGGTAGGTAAGATCTCCTGCCCCACCCCCACTTGCTTAGGGTGAGATCGTTTGCTAAACACTCGGGTGAATGACACCATGACATGAAACAATAAGAGGAGACGACACATTTTCTACAAAGCACACACATTACTGTTTTTCTTATGAATTTTTTTTTCTTACTCTCAATAATTTCTTTATATTCCACGGGAAAAAAAATATTATATTTTCTCTTTTTTGAAGTATTGAGATAGGTACGAACTCAGTTTCTAATTAAGGGCTTCACAGCTGCAATATGAACTATTATTTTGAAAACTAAATTCCATACATTTTGCTTTCATTAACCAGAATCATGTTGTTGTTTTTTTTAATTTATTATTATTTTTTTAAAGAACCAAAAATGTCGTGACCTTATCATAGTTTCCAGAATTTTTTTCTCAGTAGTAAACACGGTAATAATAACATGGTAAACATAGTAGGTAAAATTGGATGAAGTTGAGTCCCTTTTATGTCAGAAAGAGTCCAGTTCAGTTCTTCAAAAGTTGATAAAATTACACTTATTATTAATATAAAATGTTATTACATTAAATGCATTAATGTTAATACACTCATGGATAAAAAAAATTAGCGCACGAGTTAATTAGTCCATGAGTGTATATTAATTTAGTTAATGTTAAAACATTAAACAAATTAGTATTTTAAGAAAGAATTTTTGAAAAAAAAAAGTTTAATGTAATATATATAAAATTCTAAATGGAAGTAGAAAAAATAAAGTCTTTAATATGAAAATGTAAAGACATGAAATATAAATTTATAATATGAAGCCAGATAATGTAGGAAATGTAAAATATTAGAATGAAATGAGATGTACACGCACCAATCAAAAATATCAAGCATTTAGCCCCCATTTGTAAGCGTCTACCTTTTAACAGCTATAGTAAGAATGCCACGTAATTTTGGCACCAGTCGTAACGACATGGATAGTGCTGGAACTAATACCCCTCTCTAGAAACTTCTACACCATAACTAACTAGAGAACTTCCAGCTACGACAGATTTGATGAGCACCTTGCGTTAACACAAACGCTGGTTATTTAGTTAGGTATTGCGATCGAACTCGCGATACGCAGCTCTCCACCAGCGGAGTGATCTACGCCTCTGCCGACTTCGTAACTGGAGTACTAACGAGACGTGTATCTAACACGAGGACAGAGTTAGAAAGAAATTTATATACACATATTAGAGCCGTGGTGGTTCAAGAGATAGAGTCCTCGTATCCCTATGAGATAAACCGGTTCAAATCCCAGCGATGTTTGGTCGATTCGAATTCTGCATCTGGCTCGCACTGACCACAGTGCTGACGTAAAATATCTTTAGTGGTAGACCGATCATGGTATAGAGTCCCCTTGTCGTCAAGCAAATCATGTGAAGTTTTCGTGGTCTTCCTCTCCATGTAACGCAAATGCGGGTTAGTCCCATCAAAAAGTCCTCCACGAAGGCTAGGTCTACTTGATCTAGGAGTTCCCTTGTCTTCTGGATTGGGATCAAAGTTACAAATATAAGGAGCTGACCATTGGTAGTCGTAAACTCAAAATTGGGTCAGCTGTTCAGCGACGGTTATAAACTAAGATATATATATATCTAGTGTCGAAATTCA
>NC_092205.1:18227498-18232694 GCF_043381705.1 Parasteatoda tepidariorum
TATAAGAGCCTCGAAAGTTCGCCTCTCAATGAGGTAACCCTGGGGTTCGAATTCCAACGATGGCTGGTTGGTACGAGTACTTCTCCCGACTTGCACCGACAACAATGCTGACGTAAAATATCCTCAATGGTAGACGGGTCATGAGTTAGAATTCCCTTGCTGTTGGTCTCACCGGGAGAGGTTTTCGTGGTTTTCCTCTCCATGTAACGAAAAGAGGGGTAGTACCATTAAAAATTCCCCCAAGAAGACTATTTTGCCCTAATGTTTGATCCGGGAGCTTCTTTGTCTTCTGTGCTGGATTTAAAATTGCGAGGTAACGGAGTGGAACAATGATAGTCGCCAACTCAAAATTGGGTCGACTGTTCAACGCTGATCATAAGACATTATTAGAATTAGAAGCTCATATTCAGATAAAAACAATGATTTCTACAATTTTCCTTCACGAATTAAGTCCTTTTTCAAAAGAAGAAATTTATAATAATAAAATTTAAAATTAAAAATTTATAAGTAAGCATTCATTAAATGTGAAATCCCATTACAAAATTAATAGTTTCAAAATTTCGATTTAGAAAACTGAAGTGTGCTTCATTTTATTTACCATTTGTATGCTATGGCCCGCTGAAGTCATAGGTGCTTATCTTTGTACTCTCAACTAACACGGTGAAATAATCGTCAATGATGTTCATGAAACAACAGCAATCTGTTCGTAAGAACAAAAATAACTCTCCATTTTGAAAAGAGTTTAATGCCCTTTTTAGATACAACTCCGATTACTTACTTTTGACAATTGGCCTGATCAAATATTGCCCTTTTGTCTCCTTTATTGAAACAATTCATTTATTCTCTTCAAAGCGTTATTTTTGCCCACGGATTCTTTTTATGTTTGCAATAACAATACAGTCTTCTCTTTTTACAGTCTTCTTTAATCCGTGAATAATTAGATGAACTTTGCCAACAATGGTGGCAACTTCTGTACTGGGAAGTCTTCAAATAATGAGGTTTATTTGTTCATAAAAGAGGAATGTAATTAAGGAATAAATATGTACTTCGAGGATTCCTTTTATGCAACTCTCTTTCAAAACAAATTTTGTTATAAAATGATTGCAAGTGTTCGATTATAAATTGTTTAATTTAATAATTGGTTAGAAAAATATTATTTTGAAATAAAATTAGTTGCTATTTATAGTTATTAACAATTAACAACTTATATAATAACAGTTTAATAATGTAATTAACAATTAACTTTTAATCAGTGGGCTTTGCGGATTTTAGTATTTCATGAATCTTAAATAATAAATATAAAATAAAGAGTTATAAAAACTGTGTTTTTAAAGTAGACCAAAGAGAAAATGATGTATTCATTTTTTTGTTTATTTTGTTTAAAATGAAAAAAAAGACAGGGGTCATCACTTTTGAAATACGTGAGGGGATTTCCGACGGTAATAGAAATTCATTTCAAAAGTGATGCTCCTTTCCAATATTTTTTGCTTTTAAATCTAACGAAAATAAAGTTTTTATTTTAATTGAAAGCGTAAAATATTGATATTTCCTAACAATGTATGGCAATATTAAAATTCCGATACAGTCTGCAGCTTCATTCATAATTATTAAAAAATAAAATAAAAGCTTGGCATCACTTCCAATAATAGTTGAAAAGTTTAACGTACGAATTTTACCCTACCTAATGTTTTGTTACAAAACTAATTACTACGGAAAAACATAAGCATTACAAAGACTACTAAAAAGTAGCTCAGCAAGAATACAACGTAACGCGTTTTTTCAATCTGTATATTTAATTATTATTTATTAATTTATTGAAAACATTTCATTCTAAACAAATAGGAATAGGATAAAAATTGACTAGGTCTAGATCACTAGGTCCATATTAGAGATTTAACAATTAAATACATAAATTTTAGAAAGATTAAAAGAAGGAAAACAAACAAAAAAAAAGGCGTAACTTTCGAAAAAACGTCGAATAAATTATCTCCTTAAAGTAAATAAATAAATAAGTAAAATGAAGTGAAAGAAGTGAAAAAAATTATTTCACTTATCATTTTATATGTATTGTAAACATATAATCTAACAGGAATGTTGTGTTTGTAGGGGGATCGCCTTAATAATGTTTCGGCTCAAGTGAAGATAAGTGATATCGTTATAACAGTATATTAATAACAACAAAAAACGGCCGTGTCGGGTAACAAAACATATATGCCAAGGTTTCAATTATTTTTTCTTTTATCCATTTTTTTTATTCCCAACTTTTTCCCTCCCACAGTAGAGTCAGATGAGATCGGTAATATAATAAGGACGATTAAAATAACCTTTCAATAGGTTATATTACAAAGAAAAAAAAATTTAACCTGAGGCTAAAAGACAAATGAATTCTCCACACGATATAGTAGGTTTTTAGTTTTGTTATTGTATTCTAGCGTGGAACAAAGGTAGGCCTACAACAGGAAGATGCAGACGATATTACGCGTTCGGTGAAGTGAAATGAAACAAAGAAAAAGTTTCTTTTGTCATCAATGTCATCTGCATAAAGCTTGGCTAATTGTTCAAGGCTTTCTGTACCAGAAGCTTTGATTATTATGTTCTATGATGAGCAGATATTGTTCTATTTATGCATCCAATATCTGATCGAAGAGAATTCTTTTTAAACGTGTTGGAATTTCTGGTCAAGATTATGTCGAGTAGGAAATAAAACGATATGCAGATTAGAATTCATTTTTACTTGGTAAAGAGTGACGAATTTAATATAGTTTTTTATTCCAACTATTTATGCATTACAGATCGTACGTTTTGTATAGCCCCATAGAATATATCTATAAGAGTCTGCTATAAAAGTGATTCCATGAGTTTGCTAGTATTAGTTTCAGCAATTACACAAATTGTACCAAGTTTGTTAAAAGCTACCATACGCAGTTATGATAATTAAGCCTCGTTATAAATATCTGAAAACTGACTGCCACCGTTGTCACGTGACTGATATATTTTTTTCGACTGAGATCATATTAGATTTGTGAACACGTGGGATTTGTATTTTGAGATGCGAGTATGAGTATTTGTATTTAAATAAATCTGCATTATGTGTTTTTCATCATCTGTAAATATATCATGCTTATATTCGTTCATCTGATCTTGTTTATTAAAAGGATCAATCAATAAAATAGAACCTAACAATGTGTTAAACAAACATGAGGAAGTCAAAAAGTGATTAGTCCCACTCTACACATAAAATCACAATGTAATTTTATGCGTACGTTTTCATTTATTATGGCAACCTAGCAACCGTTTAAGCTCTATAAAACGTGCTCTTTGTAGAACTGTATACAATATGTTTAACGAAAGCGTAGAAAGGTGCTTTTTATACTTGTATTAAAGAAGACATAACCTAAAAAGGATTTATGATAGCATTAGCAGAGCTGTCACTAGACTTTTCGATGCTCTAAGCAAGTGTTTCCCAAAGTGTGGTACGCGTACCCTCAGGGGTAACGGGAACAGTTCAGCGGGGGTACGCGTCCTTATGCGAAATATCTTGCAGCAAACGAAAATTTCAAAACCTTTTAGTTAAAAATAAAGTTAGTCATGAAAATTTGCGATTATGATTTTTCTATTGGTTATTTTTTGCGAAATTAACAGTTAATAATTAGTGGTGTCAACGGCCACTTTTGTGTAAATTTTGTTATTTTTAACTTTTGAGTAATTTTTTTAAAGTAAAGAATGCATTCACTTTTTTATTAGTGGTACAAAACGTAACGAAAATTTTAGAAAGGGTGCACAACAAGGGTTTGGGAAACACTACTCTAAGCTAAACATTTTACAATGATCTTTAAATATTTTTTTCCTGCTCTCTCCGTCACAATTTCGTCTAAGTGATTGAAATTATTTTTTCGATTTTCCTTCAAAAGAACAGTCAACTTAGCATTCTTATATTATTATAAATTATTTTTCTTTATTTATTATTATTATTTTTTTCAGATTTATTCTATCGTTAAAGTTTTATCAATGATTTATCGGGCACGAAGCACTTAAAAGTATAAACACGGAACTTTGCGTTAAAAGAAGCAATTTTAATAATTATCCAAAAATGCTTAATGTATTATTTTCAAATTCCATGTTTTTGATTTCTGTGAATAGTTTTCTAGTGTGGGGGACATAGAAGTAAGAAAACCACGGGATTTAAAGGGCCATACCTAGGTCGTATGTTATTATTTAAGAATCAAATAAATAACAAATGTTTCGATTTTTCAATTAAAACAATAGGACTAAGTATTTAAATAAATTAAATTTTTATATCATTAAGAAAGGGTTTGCGAATATAACTGGCATGGCTCTGTCTATTGTCCTAGAAATGCGGCCCACTTGTCCCTCCCTTTCGACGGCATTGAATACTAGCCCCACATTAATTATGCAACATGTAACACTAACTTGTACATACGCTTTAGTCTCTGAATGCTTGATTATCCGACTTCTGAATATAATTTCATATTTGGGAATAACACTGATTACATCTGTTCAACTGTCCCGCTATACTGATGCAATTGCAGCAAATAGATGACAATCCGTGGGCGGACTTATATGAAGAAAATTGCCTTCAAATTGCAGATGTTGTATATAGGACCTTTGATCACATTTAAAATTATTTTCTGTCCATGACACGATACCAACCAATAACACTGATCGTCAGTGTTTCGCGAAATACCGATTGCGACTCCATTCATAAATCACGTAAATGAGAATCGTGATTTGTGGTCCGTATATCACCTGAATCGCTATAAATAATTACAGGTAACACATATTACGTCATGAATTCTGCGAAAGCAAATCGCGATTTAGAATTTGTATTGATACTTGCAAACAAGAATTAAATGGTTTTTAATAAGAATTGTGAACAAAATAAATCTGCATTGTTTCAGTTTCTTCAGCATTTCTTCATAGCATTTTCTTTTTCATCATTACCTTTTAAAAAGAAATACATGCTTAGGCCGTGAACTCTAAAATTATTCACATAGGAAAGGGAAGGAATTTATAAAAATCAAGTTTATTATCGCTTCGTTTAAATAAGTGTGGGAAAAAATATTTATTTACTTCATGAATCCCTTCATTATTTTAATATTGAATTTATTGAAGTTTTTTTTCTTCGCTGTGTTTATGGCATTTTAAGTAAAGTCACTCTCTCTGAATATATATATA
>NC_092205.1:18232752-18357490 GCF_043381705.1 Parasteatoda tepidariorum
TATATATATATATATATATGTATATGTATATATATATAAACAAACTATTTAACATTTAACATTTTTTTGTAATTTTAAATATTTTATTTTTTTAAAATTTATACTAGAGTTTAGTTTTTTTTTTCAATAATGTATAAAGCGCAAAGCTTTGAGAAATTATTAGGTGATTTTTTGCATTTATGGTTGTAGTTAAAATAATAATTTAAAAATGTTTAAGTATATCTTAATTTCTAATTTTATGATTTTGGTTTCGATGAATATTTTCTAGAAATGAGTAAATCTGCTTTTAAAAGATTTTCATCCAATATGTTAACATCTAATATGATAGGTATCGCAAAAAAAAGTTTTTAAATTTTAGATCCTGAAAATAAATGTTTTAAATAAGTCGAATTATTTACAATTATTTAAAAAGTTTTTTTTAAATTATTATTATTTTGAAAACCCGGCCTCCGATCTCTGTATAATAGAAATGCTGGACCCTGAGCAAATGCCCAGCTTTCCCACCCTTACGACGGCTCAGAGCATGAAATTAATAGATTTGTATGTTGAGGTTTGAATTTGTGAATTAAATATTGTACAATTTTCCTTTTTCTTTTAATCATTAATACAGAAGTCAGTTTTTTATAGTAGTTTACATATTAATATTATCATAAGGAAAAATATATATAAAAAAAATGCAACTGATAAACTTTTTGTTTAAATCGGGGGCACAAAGAAGAAAAAAGAAGCATTAAAATCTAAAACTGATAAACATTCCAAAGAGAAAAATTTTAATGCACTCGTGTTTACTAAATTACTTGCAAAAGTATGTTTATGAATTTTTAATTACTAATAATTTCCAATGGAATTATACAAAAAGAAATAATTATTTGATTTTTTTTGCTTATTTTTTAAAAGATGTTAGTAAAACACATGTATTAATTAAATTTATTTCTACAAACCGACATTGTACCCTCAGTTATTTTTATTTTCTGAATAATTTGAGAATTCAATATAAGTGAGTCTGGTTTTAATTTATAACATCGAATTACGTAAGACATAAGCAACAGAAGATTTAGAACATAGTTAGAACTTCGGTGTCATCCTGACATACTTACCGAGTTAGTGATTACTTCTGAGTAATAAATACACGTCGCTTTATTGAATTCCTCGTTAATTGTATTACTGAAATGGTGGTATCGAAGATGTTCACTTTTTTCATAACGAGCATTGAATGCTAATTCATCATCTTGCCTAAACGCGCTTACTTTTAAAGATGCCACATGCAAATTGGCGAATACTGTTACTTGTTCCTATTTAACATCGTGGCCTGAAATAGAACAAGAGGATTATGTCATCTCATTCTTTTCAATGCATGTTCTCTAACACAAGTAATCATAAACAATTTACTATCATTTAAGTATTAGCTAAAGATAAATAAAGATATAAAGAGATTAAAAATAATGCAGGCGTGTATGATGGCTTAAAGAATTGGATTGATAAAATGATGATGATATAAAAAAGCAGACTGAATTTTTTTTTTTAGTCGATATGGTAATTGATGGAACATGAGAAAGATTAAGACGCATTTTTATTGATAATCGTATTAGTTATTTAGTTTTATTTGTAGTTCTTGTGGATCATTTGTTTGTGCTTGGGAAAGCGGCTGATTATTTTACGAATATTTTTCGCTGCTGAAATGATGGAAGTTGGAACATAAGAAACATCGTGATGATATAAAAAGCAGATTTGTTTTTTGTTTTCATTAAAGTGTTTGATGACTGAACGTGAAAAATATTAAAGTACATTTTTTATTGATAATCATAATAGTTATTTTTATTTCAATATGAGCTCTTGTAAAACGCTTGTTAATGCTTATGAAATTGACTGCATATTTTAAGGTTTTTTTTTAAAAGATGATTGCTGAAATATAAGAAACATCATGATGATATAAGAGGTAGTTTTTAAGTTATTGTCGATAGATTGATAAAATTTTTTTATTGATAATTGTATTACTTATCTTTGCTTCATTCGGAACATTTGCAGAGTTTTTGTTGGTGCTTAAGAAAACAGCAAAATATTTTAGATTTCGAACTCTTCTTCGTAATAAGCCTTTTAGTGAATAATGATCAATTTTTTATAACTATTGCAATTTCATAACTATTATGTTTAGTTTTCTCTTTATCTAGCCAGCGCCCTCTATGCTGATAAGGAAAATGGCACAAAATCTCAATATATAGAAAATTCAGTTTATTAAAATTCAAAATCGTTTGTGATCTAATATTTTTAATATATTTCAAAAGTTATTCATTATTACATTGTCTTCGCTAATAAATATATTTAAACAAATTCTTCTTTGCTTTAAATGACTTTCTTCTAATTGAAAAAAAATTCTCCCTGAATTGGGTGTTTAAAATTAAATATTCTAATCCATAATTTTTTTCTGAACAATATGGCGTATATAGTATAAAAGTAAAGTTAAAATTGTGCAGAATGTATTCAAAATAAATTTTTAATTTTATTTTCCTGGACGAAATGGTTTTGAGAAACAATTACAGGAAATTTTTTGAGATACTTAAAAATAAATGTTATTTTTAATATAATTGGAATCTTATTTCTTATTTCTATCAGTAGTTCTGAAAATTCTAAAACTAACTGAACTAAATTAAACTTTCATTTGAGTTCGAACTAAGCAAGAAAATCATTATTTTATTTATCAATTTTTTTTTCATGGAACATTTGAAAATCATTCTATATTTCCCGATATTTCTGAGAAAATTACTAATTGTTATGCCCAATACTTTACTTCGAAATATACAATGCTTTTATTGTTTTGCCTAATGTTTTGCATTGTAACGAAATAAAATACATCATTTGACAATCTTTTATAGGTAGTGAAAGTTCAAAAACTCTTGAACACGATGGCCTAACCGTTCATAAAAAGTGGACTTATATGCTTGAATGATTGGTTAAATTTAATCAGGCTATTATCTCTTTCTCTAACATCTGGATTGTCCCTTTCGAAAATTTTCAATTGTGTATGCTTACTTGGTCAACCAAATTGGTGGGCGGCGCTGTTTGAAATTTCAAAAAAACATTTCAGGCCTCACCGAAAAAAAGAATTAATGTGACTGAATGACAGAAATCTTTGACTAGCACATCTAATTGCTGGAGGCTGTTACGAACTTAGCGAACCAGCTATGGTATATTCGTCCAGTTCAATGATATAAATCGCGTACGGAAAGCGAAATCTTTTCAGGAATTACTACACGCTCAGGTGGATTCCGTTTTACTTTTTTGCATTTTTTTAACGGAATATTTTATGGAGGTTTTCTTTTCTTGAGAGTAACATTAGTATACAATTTTAAGCCTCACTAACCTTCTTATAGAGATTGAGAGTTGGGAGAGGGGGGTAAGATAACAGGGTGGATAAAATTTTCGAAAACGGAGGGGGATCAATTCCCGTGAGAGAGAATATTCTTTTTTATTCCTTTTTTCTTTTTCGATTCTGTATGCTTTTACTGTCTGGTTCATTCATACAGAAACGGAAGAATTTCACACAACCTGTTTTATTTTGATTTTTCTTTCTTTCTGAAATAAGTAATAGTGGTTTTATTTCTTAATTAAGTATGTGTGATCCATTAAATTATAGATCACGTTTAAAATATATTGGATTAACTTACTATTATTATTTTTTTTTTGGATTTATAATTTAAATAATTTATTTATCAGAAATCTATATTTACGCAGCACTTACATTAGTGACCTATCAGCTGAATAAGTTTGAGTTAATAACCTTTATTACCATATAATTTTTCATAAAACTTTAAAATATTATGTAAACATTAAAATTTTTCCGTTTTACTCTTAAAGATATAATTATTTTCCGATAATTTACTATAAATATAAATTATAATTTATGATGTTTTTTTTAAATTTTCGTTAAATTAATGTATTTTTTCAAACGTCATACAACAAGATATTTAAAACAAATAATTGCTTGAAACAAAAATGAATAAAAAAAGTATATATGTTTTCATGGACATAGAATGGTAAAATAAAAATCATACGTCTGTCTTGCCCTTCACTACCCCCTTCTTTAAAATATCGAGCAAAATTATTTATTGTAATTTAACCAGAAAACTTTGAACGAAAATTAACAATCTATAATACTATGGTATTTAACCAAGGCTCTAAAAATATAAATTAAAAAATTAAAGAATTTTTTCTTATGAGAAATTGAAAATAAAAAAAAACTTTTCCCTCCGTTCTCTGCCTTTATTATATTAATGTGCTTATTACATACAATTAAACAATTAAAATCCAAGTTACTTTTATATNATATATATATATATATATATATATATATATATATATATATATATATATATATATATATATATATATATATATATATATATATATATATATATATATATATATATATATATATAAAATCTTTCCACTTCAAAGGACGGAAGGTACAAAAGGGGGAACATAAAATTATAAATTGTTATCCTTTTTTAGTCTTAAGTTTTTCTTCTGAACATCTCATTTTAATCAATACCTAATCAATACCAGCAGAGCTTATCACTGCATCAGTCAGGTGACAACACATCTAACAATATTTTTCACGTAGCTGGCATGTTTTGAGGATGGTTGTTATGGCAACTTATGAATCACACTTCAAAATCCGTCTTAGTTGGAAGGTTTGGAGGGATTCCCAAATACTTGTAAGAGAAATTTGCAAATAATTATTAAAACTATGAATATAGTGAGAACAGGTGAGGTAAACTTACATAGTTTATTTGCTTCTTTTACAAATATTATCAGTAAGTCAATGTTTAAAATTGTGATCTACATACTCACAAATGTAAACATTTTGCTTAGCAATTAGGGAAAAACAAAGTGCACGCCAGTGCTACAAAAAATGAATGTAGTTTTTCGTTGCATATGTATTCAATATTATAAAATAATGTATTCAAAATTTTAATATCTTAACTATACTCCTTTATTCCTTTAAAAAAATAATTCGATTTCTCTAAATTCTAGAACGAATTTTTTTCATTTAATTTATCTATAACTTTTTTTAATTTAAATGAAAAGTTAAAAATGTAATTTTCAATAAGTAGTTTAATTATAAATAAAAAGTAAATGTTATATCATTTCGTGATATTTAATTCTCCTTTTGTGCTTTAAGTACCCAAAGTTTTCAGAAAAAAAACCTAAATTATTTAAGTAATTCCCAAGAGGATTTTTTTTCAGACTTATAGACTTATTTAAGTAATCAAAATAAAAAGTAATCATTAGACCATAAAGGACGATTTGATCGCCATCATATATTTTCCGATCGAATTTATACATTTAAATTATTGACCATTTTATGTATTCAAATGAAAAGAAGTAATCAAAGTAACATGATTTTAATAAGAAGTAGTTGATTAAACATTAATGGACTTTAAATACCACAGCTGGAGAAAATAATTTTTAACGTAAAGAGCCAAATTCTTGCATTCTTTTATTTTTTTTTCTTCTAATTTATTTACTATTTTATGTGCTCGAAGGAAAAGTAGAAAGTAATCGGTAAAATATATAATTCGATTGTAATGAAAAGTTTTCATTAGATTATTAATGGATATTAAATATTCTTTCTATACAAAAATAATTCTTCTAATTAAAATTTCGTTTTGTATTATAGACATTAAAATCTAAAACAAATTCAAAATTAACCCTCATCATCTCAAGACAAAATGTGAATTATACTTAGATGGATATTATTTATATTCCACAGCCTAATAAGTAATCCTACGGTGTTCACCCGTTATTCTCAAATTTATAATTTTTAAACGCATCTAAATTCTCGAACACATCTAAATTCATTTTTCCAAGCAAATTAAAAAATAGGCCCTTATCATCGTTTATTTTTCTTTGTTTCCTTCTTTATTATAAGTATTGATATCGTAGTATATATATATTAAGATTAGACAATTTTAAGGCAACTATTTTGAAAAAAAAGTTTCGATAATGAATATTAATTAGGAGTATGCAGTTGTTATTAATGATTATTATTTAGGAATATGCTGTCTTTGTTAATGATTATTACTTAGAAGTCATATTAATATATGGTAATTTCCAGCTCATAATACTAAAATTAGTTTTTTTGCATCAACAATTTTGAAAAAGAAATGATGTTTTGTTAATGATTATGATTTTGGAGCATATCGTTCTTATTGATGATTATTATTTAGAAGTATGTAGTCCTTAATGATTATTCTTTTTCAGATACATATAATACTTCCTAATATTTATTGTTTGGGGACTATATTAGTAAATAATAATATCGTGGATTTAGTATTAAAGCTAAGGAAATCTAAAACAACAAGGACAGGGAGCAAAAATAAACACGTAACAGTAAAAGTAAAGTTTTGAAAAAGATGGAAGTTTTAAACTAGTATTATTTATTATATTAAAAGTTGTCTCATTCTAACACTTACCGATAGTTGCCGTGTACTTTTAGTTGTAGATATAGGGCAAAATTAGTAAATTTTACTTCTGACCAGTGACATGTTGTATTATTTTTCAAAGCAGACACTTTAAAACCACATGGGCATTTTTCGAAAATTAAAAACTTTAAACGATTAAAAAAGTGTTAGTATTAAAAATGTGAAGTATTTATTTTGAAGCATTTCTTATTTCAGAAAAAGTAAATTTTTCAAAAAAGTTATTTTTTCAAAATATTATAAAATTTACTTAATAATTCCATATTTAGTTTTTTTAAATAAATATTTATAAAATGCACATGGGTGTATTTTCGACGAAAAAAGTAGCCATCGGGTGGCAGCAGATAGTTAGTTTTTTAATCGCCATTTGTTATAATTAGCCGCCTTGTTGCCGGAGGCGACTCTTAATTTTATTCTATAGCAGTAGAGTTATAGAATTTCAAAGCTGTAACTGGTTTTTTTTCTAAATGTAACAACCATTACGGTACAAATAAAAAAAAAACACAATAAATAGGAAGTAAATATTAATAAAAGTTATTTCAAAATTCATAACCTTTTACGAAGAAATGATTTTATAAAATGGCTGTTGGTAACGAAACTGGAAAAAAAAAACATTACTATCATTATAAAACAAATCTTTAATTTCTTTTTCGAAGGACAGTTAAACTGATATGTGTCCATTTTTTTAGTTCTTAAATGTGGGAGTTGTCCCTTTGTCTTGTCAGTGTGAATTCGCAACCCTTTGTCATCCTGGATGACCATACAGCGTGACATTGTCATAACTTTTCAGAATGAGTACTTCTTTAACACAGATTCCCCATTTGGTCCTTCCAGCTTATAGCTCAGTTTCATCTCAGAATTTTTTTGTGAAAATAATGCTTTTAAGTTCTGAAATAATGTTCGTCATTCTTGCGTCATTACAAAAAACAAACAATGCTCGCTGAAAAACAAAAAGATGAGGCTATATGGAGAAACTATGTAGGTGCGCTTCTATTTAGTGTGAAGTTCTGCAATGTTTAAAGATCATACGTAATCTATTGTTTTAAAACAAATTTGAAGAGTGATTTTGGACAATCGAAAATTTCATTATTTAATTCCAGTAAAAGGCAATAAAATATATTTTGCAAATATATATTATACAATAAAATATATTATATTCATTAGGCGAAAATTGAGAGATTTTATAATTTTTTTCAACTCTGATATCCATCCGGTTTACCAATTTTTTTTTTATTAAACGCATTAGTTTACAGAAAAATATTTTAGACATATTATAAATACGTAATAATTTTTTTTAAAGTTAATTTTTTGTCATATTTGCCACGTATTCATTTCGCCATATTGCATTGAGATATTTTTGAATACGCAGTTTCTATTTTATTTCACAAACAGTCTACAATTTTGAAATTTGGTAATGTGCAATTTAAACATATTATTTTCAACTGGCTCGTCTACTACGGTTGAGCCTTCGTCAAAATTTTTATGTATGCTGTTCTGTTCTTTTCTAAGGTTTACCAGTTTGTTATTCTAATAGGTTTAAGGCTTTTTTTTCCACACAGTCAATTCACCTAAGTTTTGGTTTTCATCTCTGAGGTAAAAGATAGCTTGATGGTAGTCGACCTATCAGATGACAAGATCTTTATTACGTGTCCTGCCTATTTAAACCCCTTTTTTTAGCAGTCTAATATATCTTAACGCATGGATTGGAATAAAATTATAATTTGCATACTCTGTAATGTTAAATTTAGTGATGTTTAGTTTTTTGCTTTGTTTTGCCATTTATTTTTCGAATTCTGCTGTTTGTGTTGTTTTTTAAGATGGAAGTTTTAAATAGAATTATAATTCGCCTATTTCGCATCATAATATTTATATGATGTTTCATTGGCATGTAGTTTGGCCTGTGATGATGATAATTAAAAACTACAGAAGTGTTACTTTTTTTTCTTATCATAATTTTTAAAATTACATCAATTTACTAAATATTTTTAAAGTTATATTAATTTTACATTCACGTCAATTTTGAAAACTTTAAATTATCTTCTATAGTATGTATTGTGATGTTTTTAATAAATGATATCTCTTTTAACTAATGAGTAATGATGTTCGTTGATCTATCAGATGACAATACACAATATTAAAACACATATTCTAAATATTGACTCGTTTCTACTTCAAATCATAGAATAATAAAAAAAAAATTTGAGTAAAATTTTTGCTGTAAAAAATTCTTTTCTTTGAAAAAAGGTAATATAAATATAAAACCATTTAAGCCTTAAATTGTAAATAATTAGAATCAGGGTAGGAGGAAGGTGAGATTGGACCTGGGGCTCATGTGTAATTTAAGGTCACACCCCTATTAAATTAGTCAAAATTTCCTAATATTCGTTAAACAATTAAACTTTTTATAAAATTAAATTTTTACAGAAATGAAAGAAGAAATATTTTTTAATGCTTTTAATTTGAAAAAAAAATTTTCGTTTAGCATTAAAATACGAATAAGTTGTCTATGTCATTATTCTGTATGCATTACTCTACATCTATTCTATGTCTATTATGCTCGAAAATATCTAATGAATTTTTTCTAAAATTATTTTTTTCTTTCATAAATTCATTATTTTTATTTTCCTTTGGGGTCTGTATAAAAGAGTTATTCCGAGAAGATTATTTAGAGGTCTCATATGAAAACAGTTGGGGGCTACAGCTTTGGTAGCACCCATTTTTATCCTGCCCTGTTTATAACAATAACCCAAAATAATGTGCATAGTTATAAAAAAGAGATTGAACAATTTGACGCTTATGTTAACCTTTCGATTTTTAAACTTTTTTTATTACATCGAAAGTAAAAGATAATAGGTAAACATTGTATCAAATTACAAAATCGACAAACCGTTAAACTGAAACACCAAGAAAATAAGTAAAAGAAGAAGAAAAAAAAATTGTCTTGGAGGAAGATTTTAAACGACAAACAGAAATTTCATCAAGCATTCATGCATTTCATAAAACAAAATCCTTTGTTTGAAACTTCTCCTGTCCTGTCAGCGATGGACTTGAAATTAAACGTTTTTTGTTGTTCTAATATCCCTTTTCAAAAAAGATTGTTCCAGGTATAAGTCGTGTTTACACTATTTTCCTGTAAACAAAAGTACTTTTCTGCCTTTGTTGTAATTCTTTACCATGGTGAAGAATATGTCATTAAAATTAGTTTATTTTACACTTAATGAATCAGAAGAAAATAAAGGAGAGTCTTAGAAGGCAGTATTTTAAGGAGAACAACATTTAATAAAAGTTCTTTTTTCGTATTTCTGTAGTAATACAATATTAGACCTCAAATCAGTAGAGCTATGATTTTCGTGATAATGACAAAGATAAGGTAGCATGAAAGAAACTATAGTGCAACTCTGTGTCTGTGAGGGCTATATAAAATCAATTACCACAGTACCTACATTACGTAAGTGTATTCTTATATTAAGTACATTAATATAGTAGTATAAGAATCAGTAAAAATATTTATTTGGGAGAAGAAAAAATCAGTTGAAATATGAAACAACAGAAATAAACAGTCAAATAAGGTTAATTTTATTTTTATGTATTCACTTTATCCTGATTCTTTGTCTTCTTTCCCTGAATAGGTGCGTTTGACACTCTGTACGAGCCAACAAGCGATGTGAGACTTAAAACGTCTATTGATAACGTTGATGTGAGACTTAAAACGTCTTTTGAGAACGTTATACGTCTCATATCGCTTTTAATGTGATAACTTTTTACCTTCCTAAGACACATACCTTACGTCTATTAGCGTCTATTGAGAACGTTGATGTGAGACTTAAAACGTCTTTTGAGAACGTTATACGTCTCACATCGCGTTTAATGTGATAATTTTTTACCTTCCTAAGACACATACCTTAAAATGCAATGATTTTATGAAATTCCTATTTAAATGTATTAATGACGTTTGCTAATTACATGATAATATTTTATTTATTTCTTATATTGTGGAAAATAGCCTTTAATATTTCTAAACAACTTTTATTATTTTCTAATCATAAGAAAATACTTATATTTTTTATTTTTCTTCCAGAGGAGATCCTGACCGCTGCGACCATTTTGGAAATACAGCTCTACACTGGGCAGCAGCAAACGGTCACATGAACTGTGTGTCGTTCCTCGTCAACTTTGGTGTTTCTCTCTGGGCACTGGACAATGATTTTCACACGGCGTCCAATGTCGCTGCCATGAACCAAAGGGACGAAATCATTCGATATTTGGACGACGTCGTTGCCAGACAGAGTGCCCTTAACAAAAAACTAGTTCAGAAGCTGAAGGAGAAATCTGTGATCGACACCGAAAAACGAATAAAACAGTATCAAAAGCTTCAGAGGAAAGCCGCCAAAAGAGCCGAAAAGGAAGAGAAAGAAATCGAAAAGCAAAGGCGAAAACTATATGGTTCGGAGTTCCAGCTAAATGGCATCATCAGCAAGGCTTCCAGTCTCACCTTGGCGACTTTGAAGCGTGATTGCAAAATAACGTACGCATCGCCAAAGTATTCAGACATCATCAGCAATGGTGCGGGTACGACGAAGAAGGGTCTTGGTGCTGTGTCCAAAAGGATTCAGCAAAAGAAGCAGCACGTGGTGATGACAGCGGCCGACTTCAAAGTGAGGGAAACAGAACTAAACGGCAAAAGATCAATCCGATCTCTATCTGGACTTCTAAGAGATTCGGAAGTACTGTATGTACCTAAATACGACACTCAGAGTACAACTTCGGGTGGTAACAACCACAGGAGACACATGAAAGATGTGTTTGACACCAAGAGCGAATTGTCCAGGGCAATAAGCGAACCCGACTTCCTCCACACGACAGATTCTGGTTTCGGTGACGATGTTTCACCATTGGAGACTGCTGGCAGTATCTTCGAAAGACCAGGATTTGGTTCTGTGGCATTCAGGAACTCTATGTCTGGTACATTGATGTCTCTGCCTTCCACGTCCACCGAAGAAAATGACGATGAAAGTGATGATGATATTGATTCGATGAGAGCCAGTGAGAAAGACTCTGACGTGCAAAATGGCTCAGTCGAAGACAGTATAGGAAGTGCTGGTAGTCTGGCTCAAAGAAATAATCATCCTCCTTGGGAAGATGATGAAGGACATTTTGATGATGAAGAAGGTAAAGTAATCTCCGATTATTATTTTTTTTTTACATTTCAATGATTGAGCTATTTTAATTTACTTTTAAATCATTGGAACGAATTACTCAGTTATTTGAACAATCGTTTTAATTCATTAAATTATTTTAAAATAATCAGTATCAATCTTTATAACATGTCTTAGAGTCAGTAATTCCTATTAAGTGATAGGAATTAGTGGATTTCATTGATTCAACAAAATGTGTTGATTTAGTTTGACAATGACTCAAATCACTTCGAATCCGATTAGGCGTAACAAAAGAAGATGCACACTTTTTTTTAGAAAACTGTATGTTTATTTTAAATTTTGTGTATATATGCATAGTCATTTTTTATACGTATGCATATTTATATATTTACATAAAGTATGTATAAAACTTAAAATAGACGAAAAGTTTTCTAAAAACGAAAAGTGTACCCCCTCTCGCTACGCCTATGTTAATCCGTAAGCCCTTTGATTCATATACATATATTGAAACTATTCTAATCTGTTAATTTGAATCAGTTGATTAGAAGCTGATTTTTATATTGATTCATATTTTAGAATTTTTTAATTCGAAAAACTTGATTCGCTATTTAGTCATTTGGCAATGAACATAATGTCTCAATTTGAATAAGTGGTACAGTTTGCGGATACAATTTAGTAAATTGGAATCAGTGTTTTCGGAATAATCCAATCACTTGATTAAAATCAGATTCAGTTAATAATAATTCCTAGATTCAAATAAAATACTTTGATCAATTTTGAAAACTTTTTTTATTTTGAATGATGCAAAATTTATATCAATTAATTTGAATCACTGATATTATTACTGTAAATGATTTTGTTAGGTCAAATAATTTGAATGAATCCTTTTGCTTAACTCATTGTGCATACAGTAGAAATTTTCAAAACCACTTTATTGACTTTCATTTTATCCAGATCCTTTTTTTCTAAAATTGATATATTTGTTAACATTTCGACTTGACTGTTAAATTTTGTTGCAATTTATTGGTAAATTCTTCATCAAAATTAGAAAATAAAACCATATTTTTATTTTAAAAAAATTCTGTAATCGTTAAATGTAAAGATATATATTATTCATTGATTGTTATTAAGTGATTTACATTAAAAAAATCAAAATAATTACAAATTTTCGCTCATTTAGAATTCAAAATAATTTATTTTGTCCACAAATTATTTAAAATTTTTTTAAATTTAAATAATTTAAGAAGCATGTTTTTTTATTGTGATATTGTATGAATTCGAAAATAATATAAAATTATGCATTTTAGATTTATAAATAAATATGACAAAAATGTAAAACTTACAGGAAATCCAGTTTTTTTTTTTTAAATTTGATTAAAAAATTATATGATTTAATGGAAAACATTGAGATTATTATTAAAATGTCTGAAAAATGCTTGTACTGTAACAAAAGATCTTATTGAGAATGAAAAAAAAAGAAACTAACTAGATGGAATAATAGAATTCTCACGACATATTATTGTTTGAAACAAATAGAAACGTAATTGAAAAAGAAAAAATAGCTTTGTTTTATTTTAGTTTCCAATATCGACTGATTTTACCCCTGATATCATATCCAATTATGCAACTAAAAAAAAATCTTTTGCTATTCTCATTTTTAACAGACGACAATAAGTACAAATCAAAAAAAGAAGGGTCCTTCAGAAGTCAACAAGCATTTTATCGTTTGCTCCGTGGGTGCTTTGTGCGTTCTTTCGTGTCTTGCGTGATTTGGGTGTTCGAAATGGCGCTTTTTTTCGGTCCCAGAATGAAAATAGAACCGCCCGCGTTACCTGATTATGTGACATTCTGTCTCTGGTCGTGACTCAACCTTTTGCACGAATATGGTTCAATGCTACGTTTGTGGCACTTGGAAAAATGAGAAGAAAAAAAGTTAATAAAATATTTTTACGGTAGAGTGACCGTAAATCCATTCTTCTAATGGTGGGGGTATCGGTGACTCTTAAAATTCCAATCAGACGCTGAAGTTAATCAATGATTGTTTATCCGGTTAAGGTTTTATGGTTATTAAGTAGGATCGTTTGTGGGCGAAAAAAACATGCAAACCTACTTAGTAACAGCTGCTGCATGGAGTTGCAAATAGAACTTTCCGAACATCTGTTTAAGTATCATTTTTATAAGCTACTTAGGTTTTTTGTTCTATTTGTTACATTAATTCCGTTGCTGTTTTCATACAATTGCTTAAAAACTGATATTTAACTCGTACATTAAGGAAACATCCAGACAGCCCTCAACTCCTTTTTTTTATTTTTTAAATCGATATTTTATTCGCTCTTTGCCTTTTCGGAAAACCTGTAGTGCTCAAAATAGCTTGTTAAAATGGCTTTCTGCAGTTCGAACTTTTTTTTTATAACCGTCGTTAAATTCCCGACCCAAGTTACGACTGCTAATGTTCAACTCCGTATCCTTGTATTTTGAACCTAATCCAGAAGACAAGGAAACTCCTGGATCAAGTATTGGGGGAATAAAATCTCTCTCTTATAATGCGTCTATGTTTCTAAAAAATTAAAAAATGTAATTGTAAATGAGTTTAAGATGAAAGAAAAAAGCAGAAAACAAACTTTCCATTTTAAAATAAAATTAAATAAACATGTGTTAAAATTATATATACTAATCTAACAATTAACAAAAATTGTTAAGAAGAAAAATTATATAATAAATGTGCTTTTAGCTTATACAGGGTGTCTCACTTAAGCGTTTCAGAACTTCTAAGAGGGGTAGGGGGCATCCTGACGAGTCGAAATCATATAGCAATGTGGGGTCGGAAATGCTTTCCTGAAGCGGTGACGTACACAGAAGCACCATAAGGAAAAGAGACCGTAAGTGAAAAATCGCTATAATAATACATTGAAAAAATTATATGGTACATGGGCCAAAGTAAGTGTTCGAAGTTTCTGCCACCGGCTACAATGTACACCTCACATCTCCAGCGCATGGACATTCGAACATTCTGCAATACTCCAGGCATATCTCGCAGGCAGCTACTGCGATTCTTGCAACCAGCATTATCAACAGGAGTGTCATAAACCAGTGTTTTCATATGACTCCAGAAATCAAGACTTGATAGGTCGGGTGACCGAGGAGGCCATATAATTTTTTCAATGTATTATTATAGCGATTTTTCACTTACGGTCTCTTTTCTTTATGGTGCTTCTGTGTACGTCACCGCTTCAGGAAAGCATTTCCGACCCCACATTGCTATATGATTTCGACTCGTCAGAATGCCCCCTACCACTCTTAGAAATTCTGAAACGCTTAACTGAGACACCCTGTATATCGTATAAAGTAATTGGGGAAAAATATATAATGCAATTTACATTTCAGTGCTATCATCTATGAAAAAAACTAATAATAGTTATTAATAATAATAACAGTTGGAAAATTTAAGCAACAAAATATATAATAGATAAAGAAGTTAATAAAAAAGAAGTATTTGAACTGTAAAATCCTTAAAAAAATATTCAAATAGGTAATATTTGTAGAGCTTAACATACAAACGTAAACTAAAAGTAAACCATTTTATTGGTTTTCTTTCTTTCTTAGGGTAACTGTTTAGAAGTCAGAGCCTACATACATGGATAAAAAACCGTTATAGACTTTATCCTTCGCGGCTCCATGGCACCGTTTATTGTTTCAAATTTCAAGAGCCATATTAAAATAGATCAAAAATAAATCTAAATAATCTAAATCTTCGTAACTAAGATTTTATTTCTCTAGAAATACAAAATTATTCAAAATAAGTACTTAACGTATAACTAATTGTTCAACATTACTTAAATTATTACTTAAGACATTCTAACAAAATAAATCTAAATAAATACTTAATATATAAATAATTTTTTAACGCTAAGTAAGGCAAACTTAACAAATTGAATTATAACTACTGTGTTGTAAATAGTTAGAGAAATACCCGAGTTTATGGTGACACCTAAGAGAAATATATTTATAGATCATTATGGTTGTTTTTTTATTTGTATTCTTGAGTCTTTCGAAAACTTTAAGAATTGACTATTATATTTTGGAATTTTCTGGAAAATGAGAAGAATGACCACTCACGTGATTTCGCAGTAAGGACGGGAGCTCATCTCGTGACTTCTAGACAGTATATTCTTTCACTAATATAACTGTACAGTAAATGTTAAATGTTTTTAGAAATAAAATGTCATGAATCTGGCCCAAGTATCTCTATGTAAACTATCTGAAATCAACTATCTAAACTATCTTAAACTATGTAAACCAAGTATTTCCATCTAAAATGCCCCAAGTATCTCTATGTAAACTATCTGATGTAGAGACAGTTTTTAACGCACTGTACAGCTCAATTATTGCTTAAGATTTATTATTTTAATTTGCTTTTAATTGACTTGTCTGAATAACAAATTGTTATTAAAATCGATTAATTCTGTTTTCCAGGACTGGACGCTACGCCTCTCGTTGTCTTCCTCGTCGCACATGGTTTAATGGAATACACAGCAGCTCTGGCCAAAGAAAAAATCGACCTGGAGGCACTCATGCTTCTCACAGAAGAAGATCTGAAAGACCTCGGACTCCCCCTGGGCCCACGAAGGAAGTTGGCCAAGGCCATTGAAGATAGAAAAATGGCCATAGTCACTCCAGGAGATCTAATGGATTCTAAACTGTAACTTTATTTATGCATCTGAACTCAATGCAGTTTCAATCGATCAATACTAGTTGGGCAATTTCCTTGTGATGGCATTGCTTAAGCAGTTGGCAATGTTTTGACTGAAAACACACTATCTAATCAGTGATGAATTCAAAGAAAATCAGTGATGGATTTATCCTGATGATGGCATGGAACATTTAAATGTTAGTGAAAATACATTGAGTTAAAAAAATTCTATAAACTGCTGTGATAATATGCATATGTAATTTTGATAAGTGATTATACCTTTTTTTCTTTTCTCCTGTGCTTGACTTTTGTTGTGAAAGTGCCTCATTATCTTAGTTTTGAATGTAAAACTCAGCTGCATGTCGATTTATTTCGTATTTAGGGAAATGATTTGGCAGCATGGATTCCAAAAAAAAACACCACCTGTGGATTTTGAAAGCTGCCCGCATTTGTGTGCGACGCTGTGTATTTTCTCCTTATTTATTTTTTTTATATTGATGCATAAATTATTCAACTGTAAGAATAGTTCTTATTAAGGAAAGCATTGATTATATAATTAAATAGATGAATAAATTCAAGGGCAATACAACAAAAAAGGTTTTTGTGAAGAACTTTCAAACATCTGAACTACTGCGTTTCATTTATTCCATTTATTTAAATTTTTAAATAAATGGAATGTTTTAAACAGACGAACAATTTCTAAAGAGTTAATTAATTTTTAAGGACTAGGGAAAATTAATTTTAATACTCAAATCCAGAATCGTCATTTCAAGAATACTACACTAAAAACTAAATACAATAAATTGCTAGTAAAATACCTTAATATTATGAGTCAAATATCATTTTAAACAATAGGAAAATTCTAAATACATTATTAATACACTGTACACTACAAATCGTTAAATCATGTTATCACTTAATCGGGAATTAAGGGAACTCTACCTTCGCCAACCTTGGTCAGAAAAAAAAATGCATCATACCCAGCAAAAAAATTTATCTTTTTAAGCGATGAATTTAATTAGTATATTTTCTATTTCATATTTTAGTAAAATATTGTTACAATTCTGTTGCTACACATTTTGAGCAGGAATGATTTGCATTGTATTAATAAATGTGCAAAATGTATTTACACTAAGTTCATTTCATCAAACTCAAGTATTTCTCATGCCGCGATCATTAAGTAGCATCATAAATTCTATTACTAATTTCAATTGAATATCTATTTAAAAACCCTTTTACTGAAAAAAAGGCACAGTATATAATAATTATCATATTTTATACTTGACATTATCATTTTATATCATTCTATAAAATGACTCGACATTCTATAAAATGTCTACATTTCATTAATAAATTATTATTTACTTAATTTATTTTTCTAAAAATACTTTCTCGCTATATGTTAATACTTTACAGCGAATATAAAAAGATTAATTTGGAATTTCATAAAGTTTATAATTGTTTTTTATTTTTGATTTGCTGTCGTAATTTTGAATACGTCTTGTTTTAAACTGTCAGGAAAATTTCGTGAAAACATTATGTATATAAGAATGTTAATCTCTGTAATATAATCATCGCAGTTTTGTACAATAAGTTGATTTACTCACTGTATGAATGAAAAATTTTAATTAATGTTTGTATTAGAAAAGTATTATATGTTTTTGCATGATCATGTCAAGTCATGTTGCCTATCAGAAATCCGTCCAAGAATATAAAAATCTATTTTTTTTCCAAAGATTAAATATTGTTACATTTAATCTTATTAATTGTTTGTTATAAATAGATATCTTTTATTAAAAGCTTGTAAATAAAAATCATGCATATATTAGATAAAGTTCAATTTTTCTTTCTTTCTAAAAATAGCACATTGCTTTAGAACACATTTAATATCTTAAGACCATTTTGAAAAGATACGTGTACAAATAATGTTAAGGCATTCTAATAGGACAAGCAACTGTAAATTTGTCCAAATGTCACGCAAAGCCTATCATAAATCCGTCCATAGATATATGTGTAAAAATAATGTTAATGCATTACATGTTTGTGCATTACCAATCAATGTAAAGCAAAGTCTATGAGAAATCCTTCCAGATTTTGTATTTTCTAAAGATTGAATATTGTGAAGCAGTAACTTGTAAATAAACAAATGCATATATTACCTAAAGAACTATTTTTTGTCTATAAGCGCATATCATTATATCACTCTTAACATCCTGAGGTTATCTTAATTTGCTAAAAGGTTATCACGTTTAGCCTTTGTAATAGCAGTCGTAATTGTAAATTTGTGCATAGCCAATGATATGCAAAGCCTGTCAGAAATCCGTCCACACATTTAAATAATCTACTTTTCTAAAAATTGATTTGTAATATATGTAAATAATTGTACGTCTCACATTGTATACCGTATATTCTTTGTAAACTGAAAGCACTTTATATAAATTTATACATTATATTTTAACATGTTAAGCCTCAAAATTTGCCTTCATGTGTATAAAAATGTTATACCATTGTAATAGAACAAGCATTAAGTTTGTGCATAACCAATATGCTATGCAAGGCCTATCAGAATTCCGTCCACGAATTTATAAAGTTGTACTACTTCCCAAAGATTTGTTTCGTCATGTAATTATCTGTAAATAAAAGAACGAAATGTATTGTATATTGTATTCTTTTTCATGTAAATGAACATTAAACGAATATGAACATTAAACGAATATATAAGACTCATTTTCACTAAGCGAAAAAGGATTTGGACCAAGTTATATCGAAGTTCTAATATCTTGAAATATCGTCGAAAAAAAAATCGATATTTTACAATAAATCGCAATATTCCTCCAATTTAACTGATTAACATTATTATTGGTCAATTTTCAAGTGAAATTTTATCAACCCTTCCAATATTCAATATTGATACTCAATATCGATATCGATAATGCTTGCGATATTTTAGTATTTAATATTTATTGTTAAAGACAATGTTATTACATTTGACATTTATCGTTGTCGTTAATTCTCAGGACATTATTGCTGGTGATAATAATCGCAATATTGTCTTTGTTGATAAGTATTATATAACATGGTATTTATAATATCATACGCATACTTTTTTTAAAAATATTGTTGCGATACTTAAGAAAAATTAGTGATGTTTCGCGATGCGCATCCGTATACTGTTCAACTCTAATATAGACATTAAATAAACTTTTATGTTCAAGTTTGATACAGAATTGAGAGTTACATTTTAAAAAATGGCACCCGACGCCTCAACTTCGCCATTTTTTTGAAATTAATATTTTCATTTCTTTTCAAGTCCAAAGTCTGCCTTTTTCAACAACAACAAAAAAAAAACTCTTCAAAAATAGTAATAAATGTATTTTTTAATTCTGTTAAAAATAAAAGATAGAAACACTATTTGACTAAAGGTATTTGACCAAAAGTATTTGGACTGAGAAAGCACTGAAACATATTTTAACATAGATTTTTATGATGTTTGCTTCCCTTTTGCATCGATGACAGTCTACACACATACGGAGAGACTTTTCACTCACTTTTGATAGATGACCACAGAAAATGACAACTAGGTGTCCATCACAGCTAAAGTGAGAGCTGGTAGTGAGAATGGTCGATTGGGCTCTCTACGTAATTTGCATTCGAATTTGTCCCAAAGGTGGTGGAATTTAGGCCAGTCTAGTTTATAAACACTTACACGCTTATTAAAATACGGTTGCACAAATCTCGATGCGTGAATGGAGAAGTTATTTTGCTGGAAGAGGCATATGGGCCTTCCCCAAAATATTGCCCATTTCTGAGTTTATGTTTCAGAATGTCCACATACATCTCAGAGTACATGTTTTCAACCATTGGAACTGAGCAATTGAGGATGTCCACATATATCTCAGAGTACATGTTTTCAACCATAGGAACTGAGCAACTGACGATGTCCACATACATCTCAGGAGACAAACAAGATCAAGATAGGGTATATATTTTCAACCATAGGAACTTCGCAACTCAGGCCAAACCAAGAAAGGCACGCCCCCCACGTCAAAACTCTCCAAATCTAAACCATTTGGGTATCTGGGTAGTGTATATAGATTTTAATCCTTTATGATGATAAGTTATTAAAATCTATATACACTACCCATATATAGATTTTAATCCTTTATTATGAAGCCGTGTGCACAGTCTAGACTATTTGCTTCCCCAAAATGAGAAAAAAAACCTTTGGAAATGCAAGATCAGTTGTTCCTAAAGCTATCCTTCTTTTTTAAGCATCCACTCTCTTTTACGCAACATAAAGTTAAAATATATTTCTCTATTAAAAATGTACTATTCACAGTCATAGTTGCAAATGAATGTGATGTTTGACAAAATTTAAAACTTCCTCAGCTATACAAAAATGTTGAATTGTAAGTTTCTTTTTCTTTTACACAAGAACACAAAAGTTCTTAAGCAAAAATTGGCAAATTGCCAATTAAAAGAGAACTATTACTTTTTCCGAGTTACAGAGAAGGTCTGTTCCATGACTCAGAGCTTTTGGAGTCCGCTTCAATTTCTTCAACTTTTGAGAAGTTTATCGTTTTAATGGTTATTTGTTGTTATTTTTTTTAACTGTTGATTGACTTAATTCATAATTTTCACGACAGTCAGAATTTTAAATATTTCTTCCAGGAAATTAAATTAAAATAAAAAGTTAATTTTAAATAATAATAAAATACGACATATTTTAAATAATAATAAATACAACAACAATAAAATACGATTCGCGATTTTTGCAAACTTAGGGAACATTCCTACTGAATGTGGTTTGATCTTTCTCTTTTAAATGCGCCAATCAAATTCTCAATTTGTAAAGTATATTTTATATGATTTTTTATTTTGATGAAAAGTGACAAAAGATACCGCCGGTGCAGAGTTTGAAAATATTTTGTATTACAATGAAAAGTTTGTTTTTAAAACATTTGAACTCTACACAAAATCGTTATTTATAACAATAGGAAAAGGAAAAATATGTTCTCACTCTACTCTTAAGGTGAAAACCAATTGAACTTTTCAGTTTTGTTTCCAACAGCTTCGTCAGAACAATTTCAAGCTAGTTCCAATAGTTCCGTATCAGACAACAAACTCAGAGATAAAAATAAATAATATTCACAATTTCTGTTACGCCTGAGTTTTCTCAAAATAATAATAAATTAATTGCCCTTCATCAAACCCGAGTTAATTAGGAATTACTCATAGAAACGATAAAAGCAATTTCCTCTCGTTCTTAAAAAATTTCAAAAAACTTACCACCATTTTAAGGAGAAGAGAAGGATTCAAACACAACAAATTACGTGTTAAAAAAACGTTGTTTTTTTTAAACACAACGTGTTAAAAGAAAACTAGGATTTAGGATACATTTTTTAATTTACTTATATGAAAAAATGCCAACATATTTTTGGCTAGAAAAACTAATTTAAAGAATAAGGATTTCCTTGATTATTTAATTAAAAAAATATACACACACAAACTGAATTTAAATATATTGAAAATACACTAGTATGTAATTTTCAATTAAATTTTATCTTGAGTGGATTTTTTAAAATATCTAAATGTTCCCAGACCCTATAGCAATCTCATATCTTCTTACAGCCTCTTTTGTGTACGATTCCTTAGTTTTATTAGTAGTTAGTACATATTAATTAGCTTGATTGAAATTAACCCATCACAGGAGTGTCCAATCATTAGAACAAAAATTATTCAGTGTGATTTTAATGTAACCACTTACTTTTTCAAAGAGTTATTGATTTGGAAATGTTTTATCACTTCTTTTACCAATTTTCCATCGAAATAAAAGAATATTGCTGTACTAGTGGCACTGAATATATTATTTTGAGAATTTATGAGGAGAATTAAATTCCATGCTTCCCAAAAACTGATGAGGAGGTCCTCCTCAGAAAACTCTGAACTAATTATTATATTTTAACCAAATAAACTAAAGTAAGCTTAACTGTTTTTGAAACGAAATATGCGGTTTAAATTTATAAAATGTTTTAACACTAGAAATACATATAATCCCTCCATATTTTATTTAATTATAATTGCCAATTAGAAAAAGAAAACATGCCGATGCTACACATGACTGGAAGTTCACAATGATTTCAATCAGTTACGGTTATAGCGATAAAGTCATGACCTCCGTTACGCAGACAGCTTTTTATTCATTAGTTCAGACTGATGATATAAATGAATGAACTGAAAACGAATAAGTTACGCTCGATAAAAAAATTGAATTGAGAAAACTGCATTCGATTCCATAAACAAAAGAATTTTTTTGGTCGATACTGCTGCCATCTGTTGACGATATCTATAAGAGGCAGACTAATGAGAGTTCAGTTCGCGCTATTCTACGGAGTTGATGTAACTAATTCTATTTTTATTTTACTCCTTCTTTAGGACTTTCCAACAACAAACGTTTTATTTAATAGTGTGCCTATTTTTTAATTTAGATGGAGGGGCATATCGGCATATGCCCTCACCGGTTAAAGATTATGAGCTTTATCACCCAAATCAATTTTGGAAGGAAAATTAGTACAATTTCATGAAAAGTGAATAAAATACTGTTATTACATCTGAGTGAAGTTGGTTAGCATATTCCCGGGGCAAGCATGAAAGAAACTATTTCATTTTCAAAACATCAAAAGTATCCTACATGTTATACATTAAATATTACCTCGATACGTTGTTTCATCCATTTAATGCAATACTTTTTTTAATCCTTTTTTTTTTTTTTTTGGTTTNTTTCTTTTTTTTTTTTTTTTTGGCTTTCCTAACGAGCAAAATATAAAAAACTGCAATATTTTCCAAAATAAAAAAATAAATAAATTTTACTACCTTGGCATACACTTATACACGTTAAAATATATTTCTTCACACATTATCTTTGCAATTAATTCTAAGACGGTGCTTGAATTCTGCAGCCATTATATCGATTTTATATTCACATAAATATTTTTTTATAACCAGTTAACCAGAATTCATATTTGGTTCGATAAAAAATACAATGATTTGATTAAAAATACAATAGTAATAAATACTTTACAGTGCACAAATAACTTTTGATCTAATGATCGGATCTTCACGTACTAGGACTTAACTTTTACGGCTCAAAAATTACAACCTAATACGTATATACTAATTAATTCGTCCTTACAATATTTTCAGTTATGAAATTAGACACAAAAATGTACTTTCTTTGTAAAAACATAATTGTATTTCGACGGTCTTCCTTCAAAATATGGCCAGAAGTCGTAGTTTGAAAAGTAGGAGCTCAAAAGCTTATACCGGAGACTTATCAAAAGCCTGGACTATTTGAATTAATAACTCTAGAGCTAATGAAACTAATAAGGACGATTTTTTAATGAGCGAATCCAGAGATTATAAATTTTGTTTATCTAAAGATTTTTTTAAAAAAAATAATTATCCATGTGAAAAAAAAAATTGTGATAGTTTATTATTTTCTAACATTTAATTTACAAATTGTCGACAAAAATAAATTGTAAGGTATACAAAATTTAATCTGGAAAAATTTTAAATTACAAAATTTCAATTTAATCTAAGTAATTTTTAATGATAAAAATCCAAATTTCGAAGAAAATCGGTCAAATAGTTCCTGAGAAATTAAAATTTAAGATACGACTTGTTTAAAATGGCAAATATGTGGCCCAAATTTTCTATCGACTGTTCTGTTCCTTTTTTACGCTCATAAAAAGTAAGCAATACTTTAATTCAAATCATTAATTTTAAAAACTTCTTATCACCTTTATGATTTTTAATAAGAGATTCGAAAAACACTTTTAATAATTATTCTGATTATCATAACTCCGCAATGGAAAATAATAACTAGTGGAAAAAATTCTCATCACATTGACGATTTTAAAAAGAGATTCGAAAAATACTTTTAATATTTATTCTGTTTATTCTGTTTATAACTCCGCAATAGAAAATAATAACTCGAAATTTAATTTGAATTTTAAACTACATAAACAAAATTAATCTGAAAGTAATATATGACAAAGCTATACAAATATTTATTTTCTAGTTTACATTATACTCATTTTTTTAAATTTATTATCTACAAACGATTGATATCGAGATTATTAGTTTGTTCTATTAATATCTATCCCATATTTAAAATCTTCATGTTTTCTGGATTAGTGATTGGTTCAGCTAAAATTCAAACTGTAACGTTTTGTTGATTTGAGTTTTATAAAAAAAAGAGATATACCGGAAATTTATCTTTTTAATTTCTCACATGACATAAACTAAACAAGCCATTCTGTGAAATCTAAAGGAAAATTGGAACAATCATTAAAGCTGTATCAACATCTGTATCCGCTGAAAATAGTTTAAGCAAACATGATGTTCGAATGAAGTATAATCGCTGAACAAACACTCGATTTATTGCTGAATAAAAATTTTTACTTCCCCCTTCTCTTGTCACAAATGAGAATTTCTTCGAAAAATTCTGAAAATCAGACACTATTATTTTTAGTTTGTCTAGCCTTTTTCGTAGAACATATCTCGAGAACTCTTCTAAAGAATTTTCATCATTAATAGTATTTTCCGGAGCACTTTCGCCAATTAAAAAAAAAGTAGCCTAGTTTAAATGCCTTAAGCTTGAATCAAAGCTATAATTTTAAACTTAACATGCCATCTTGCCATAAAGAATTATCAGGGCTTTAGAATGGACAAATATTTTAAGTATTTTAGAAGTTATAAAACTTTTTAAAATATCGCCAGTTGGGCGAGATTTTTTTACACATGTAAACACAATTAAAATAGTAAAAACTTTCAATATTTTTTTATGAAGCCATACAATGCAGCACACGAATAACTTTTTTAAAACTAGAAAAATAGATCACAAACGTGGTTTTATTTCCACAAAAAGTGGCTTTTTTTAATTTTGATATTTTGCGCCGTTTATATAATTAGAATAAAGGGCCCTGGCTAAAGATATGTTAAATTTGACTGCTAAAAACTCGTCACAATAGTTATGAAAAGTGTATATATATATTAACCTAAAACTGTTATTTCATGTGATTTGAAAGCTTTCGTATAAAAGCCTTATAAGGAAATTCAAAGCTATTCCTCCTTTATTTAAGCTCCATTTGCGAGAAATTTAGTTAAGAACTTCTTTGTCTTAGAAGTCCATTGTTTTTTGCCACCTGTTTCTATTGTCAGGGAATAGCAGAAGAAATGTATACATAAAAAAAATCAATTATTTTTTCAGAAAAAACTTCAGATTGAATATTTTTTAACAAGGTAGGTTAAACAAGCTAACAAGCTAACATCAGAATTTTTAAGAACGGAGAATTAACAAGCTTAAGCAGAATTACATGGCAATCTCCAGCAATATTTAATGAATAATATAAATGTTATTATGTTGCGTACGTGAGTTATATGTACTATATCAACTTTGGCAGGTTACTTTAAAGTCGTGTTTATAATATTCCAAAATATAATTAGTTCAAGCACAAGAATTATTCAACATACAAAAACATCTTATTCACATAGTGTGTTCACGTAGCAGAACAATTCTGTTCTTATATCAAAATAACGGTTCAATATTATTACTAAACTTTCTTTGGCCTCAAATGCAATTACTTTAGGCATCAAAAATATTTGAATAAAACAAACATCATATGCGAATAGTGTGTTCGAATTCTAGTTCTCGTAGCAAATCTATTTCTGTTCACAGAACAAAATAACGGTTCTATATTATTGCTAAAGTCTCTTTGGCCTCAAATGCTATTAGTTTTGGCATCAAGAATGTTTAACATAAAACAAACATTTCATTCTAATAGTGTGTTCTAATTCTAATTCTCGTAGCAAATCCGCCCACAGATCAAAATAACGGTTAAATATTATTGCTACACTTTCTCTGGGTCTATTTCTGTTATTATCATTATCACCTCACAATGAAAGGTGATCATCAGGTATGCAGTGAACATTTGAATTGGCGGGATTAAAATTTTTCATTTTAAGTCCTGTTATCAATTCAGCATCATGAAAAAAGGAAATTCCAATCCATTTTTAATCAAAGATATCCGTATTGTGTGATGACATCAAAAATATCCCCATCAAAGCCATCTGAAAAGGTCGCCAAAACAGATGGCCATTGCCTTTGTTCTACATCCGTAGCTCTATTTACCTAGCTTCCTGTTGCCATATGTAAATGCCTAATTCGCGGTGAAAAGAACTGAAACATACGTTGCCACTTTTCGCTGCTAAACATTTAGTACTTATCAACCTGCCAAGCTCCAGATATTGTTTATTTCATATGTATAGAATGAATCACATGTCAATGAAATCCCGGGCCGAAATTATGATATAATAATTTTTCATGGAATAAATTCTATCATAATAAAATAAAAAAAATCGTCTGCGCTGAATGAAAATTCCCAAAGACGGATGCAAACTTTGAGAATGTGTTTCAAATGATATTTTCTATGCACTTTCTAAACAACGTCCTACTTTCGACTTTGACAGAACAATAGGATTTATGAAGTCGAGTAAAAGGCGAAAAATACTGAAAGCGAGATGAAAATATATTAAATTATAAAGGAAATCCGTTATCTAGAATTGATTTTGACTAAAAAATTACTTAGGTATTCTTATTTTTGAATAATATGTATCTACTTAGTGTTTGTTATGTGGTTTAAGAAAAAATATGGAATTCACATTAAAGTTTCATCACACATAACTGCACTATTTCGAGTCAAAGTAATTTGTCTGATTTGATGACACTAATTCTTAATTGAAATTTCAGTAATAACGTTAAAGTTTCATGACATACAATTGTGCTGTTCGAGACAAGTACTGAAAATTAATTTGTCCTATTTAATAAAATTAATTTTTAAATGAAATTTTGAAATTCACATTGAAATTTCATGACATAAAACTGTGCAATTTTGTCTCAAATACTCAAAAGTAATTAGTTTATGAACTAATTTTTAGTTGCAGTTTAAGTATTCATATAAAATTATAAATATTAACTTGGTATTAAATATTTATTTACTGTTAGAGAGCGGTTGGTTAATACATGATTACTATAATCGCTAGTTACTCATTAAATAATTAAACTTCACAGGCACGAAGGAAATTTAAGAAATTTAACCAAATAAGAACAGAAATTTGAATAAAAGAAATGCAGTGTAAAGAAATTAAGATATCCTCCTAATCATCTCTTACTCTAACACTACGGATTTTGTTTAAATTTAAATTGAATTTATTCCATAAAAACCTCAATGCGTGTTTAAGAAAATGGACACAACACAAAATGCGTATTTAAGAAAATGGACACAGATTAAAAAATGGACAAAGCATTTGATTCTGATTTTCGAACTAATTTTCTAATTTTAAAGAATAAACTAATGTATACAAATAAATTCGTAATATGATATCGTCCATTTGCCTGAATCACTTAGTATATTTTTAAAAAAATTAGTTTCATATTTAATAGAAAAATATTAAAAACAAGAGTTAATTTTACAATGTTGTTTACGAACATTTTTGGCTGTATTCCTTTTCTTAAACACATATTTCGAGCTTTGTCCGTTTTCTTAAACACGCATTTCGAGCTATGTCCATTTTCTTAAACACGCATTTTGAGCTATGTCCATTTTCTTAAACACGCATTATGAGCTATATAGATTCTTTTAAACATAATTTTTAAGGCCAACTTTTTTTCAGATGACAAAAAATTATCGAAGAGGAGCGGTCGCCATAGCAACGCATACAATGACGACCAATGCTCCCTGTTTGCTATTACTTTTGAACACAGATGAAAAGTGTGATGTCGTCCAAATAAGGTGCGTACGCCATCAAATCCAAAACAACACCCATTTTGCCAATGGGTAATAACTGAAATTTATTGATATTTTCAACTATTTATTTAAAAAAAAATATGTACAGAATCTTTCTGTACATTACTTTAAAATTGCTGCTTTTGATGTTATACTATAAATTGAATAAAATTAATAAATTTTAAATTGAGGAATGTGCAATTATCATTAAATTGAGACCGTCTCTTACAAGTACACAACGAAATTTTCGGACTATAGTCACTATACCAATTCTCCTTTAAAAAGAATGGATTGTTTGAAAAAAAGTGAACAATAAAACAAAAAAAATATGAATGTAGTTTTTTTTATTGTCATTTCATAATTCTTAAATAGGAACTTGTATATGCTTAAATTGAATGAAAAAGAATCTATTTTAAAATGAAGCTACTTTAGCAAAACAAGAAGTGTTGGAAAGAAAAACTTTTTTTCAATTGGAATAACTATTAGACGTAGTTCACATAGCTATTTTTAAACTTTTGATCGAAGTGACGCTATTCTAGAACTGAAATAAATCATTCCTAAATTAAAAAAAGTTACCAATTTTAAAATTGAGAATAACTGAAACAACTTTTAAAACGAAAACGTAAGCAACATTTTAAATTAATTTAGAAATTGAATGGAAGTGAATTATTTTAAACTTGGGGGGAAATGAATTTATTTTTTAATTGAAAGATAGTGTACAATTTCGTGAATTGATTCTTAAAATGAATGAAAATAAACAATTTTTCGAATTAATTCTTTCGAAAGAATATCAGGGTCACTTTTCCAAAAACTTGCATTTTTCATGTACCATGACTTCAAGTACTTTTAATTGCTTAAAATCATGGTACAATTGAAATAAAATTCCAAATAATATTTTAAGCATTCAAATTATTTTACCTTATGTGATACAAAATGCCTAGATAGAAATTAGTATTTTAAAAATAATATCTGTGCAATGCCTTTTTTATAAGTCTGATACAGCTAAATTGCTTCTTACTTTATTGCAATTGAATCAAATAATTTTAATTGAAAATAATTTTAATTTATCTAGTTAGGAAATATATATAATATTATTATATGTAATATATGCTGCTTATCTGATATACAAGTATATAAGTTATATGTAATATATGCTGCTTATCTGATATACAGTTTTGAAATAAATTTTTTTTATAAAAATCAAACATTTTATTGTCTCCCGAGAATTTTTTCCGCTACAACTGTTGCCATAATTGCTGCATTAAATTATTTCTGTTGCGTTGTTAAAAATGGATCCCATGTCCAAATGGACTATTTTTCAGATCAGTTAAGCCATTTTAAGAAACTTAATTAAATCTGCTGTATTTAACAAAATAAAGTTTTACAATATAAATAAAAGGTTTTATTCATTTTCCTCTCTGTTACGAGTATAATTGTCTTAAATTTATAGTTCTAATGATTATTTGATTTTTTATGGTGAAATCAAATTACGCTTTTCAGTTTTTTATACTATTTATGATATCGCTATGAAATGTTTTGGGGATACATTGAGATTATATCAGTTGTATGCTATGATAATGTTTTATCGTTAACAAGAATACTTTTTGAGATATGAAAGATTTTTGATGAAACTTTTTAAAAAATTAAGAATCCTCAATTCATAATTTTTTTAAAAATTTCTGCCCAAGATATGTATCAACAGCTATCAGTGTAAAGATGTATAAGAAAATATTTTGTAAAAAAAATGAAACAATATCTTAGATGTTGAGAAAAGGCACATCGACAAAGGTCAGTTTTAACATTATTAGTATATGCCCTACCGACTCCCTTAAGTTTTATTTCTCTATATAATTTAACAAAAAGAAATTTTAGTGTAACTTTAACTGGGATGTAAATTGTTTACTGTTCTAGGTAATTCATTTTTTTTATTTAAGCACTTTTGAATGTTGATAAGAGAAAGGAACATAATGCAGATTCAAGTTAATGCATTATTTTATATTCCAGATCAAAACATGCGCTGGTTTTTCAAGTTTTATGGACAAGAAACATTTCAATTGCAACTGAATTTTTATCAGTAATAACTCGAATGTGTAGTATTTAAGAAAAAAATTTTCAAAATACCCCTTCATTTTTAGAATGACCCATTAAGAATTTTAAATTTGTCCATTTTATAACTGAAAAAAACAAACAATTTTATTAATCGATTCTTAAATTAGAAGAATGTGGAAAATTCCAAAAAGAGGGGAAGAAGTTTTTTATTTTAATCGAAACATAGTAAACAATTTGAAAAATCGATTTTTAAGTTGAACGAAAGTGAAATGCATCTTAATTTGAAGAAATAATTTTATTAATTGATTCTTAATTTAGAAGAAAGTGAACATATCTTTTCTCTAATTTCAACCGGATTTATACTCAATTTAAAACTGAAGATACACTTAACTATTCGTGAATGTATATCGTTTTCTAAAGAAGAATATTTAAATACAAAATAATTAACTGAAGGGGTAAGTAATAAATAAATATATTTTATAACATATACGAGACAAAGGCAATATACAAGACAAGGTATTATACAAGACAAAGGCAGAGGGTGACACTACACGAAGAAGTGTTGGTGTTTTGCCACAAGCATTTTCGATGGTGCTTCAATTACAATGAATATTAATGAGTTCGAAATTGTGGTTCAGTTGACATAGTTCAATGATGCCTTCTAGTGTAGCTTCTGATAATCTTTTTCCAATATTCTAAAAAAAGATTTTATTTTTTTTAATTGAAGGAAAGTAAACAACTTTATGAATCAATTCTTCAGTTGAAAGAAAGTGAAAGGAATCTTCAATTCAACGAAAGTACGTTGCTTCGAGAAATGCATCAAAAAGTAATGGTGAATATTTTTTATTGCGAAATATCCGCTGTGGAATGTAGGGAGAAGAATATATCCGGAGTAGTTACAAACATTTACAATACACTTTGGGCGAGGAATGCATTTTTCCATTAAATCATTTCCAACAGGATAGGGCTGAATCGGACAAGGGCGGAACAGAGGAAGATATTGTTTAGTCACAAATATTCCTTTTTGTATTAACTTCCATTTTGTCGAAAATTGGAAGGAAGTACGTGTCCCAAGGGCAACTATGTGTGGCGAACGAGTTTCTGTCAACTACATGCATGAAATTGATATATCACACTTGTTTTTGAACTGTGTGCCGAAACAAAAAGAGATATCACACTCAAGCATTTTTTTATATAATCATTGGATTTTCTCGCACTGAAATTCAATTTTAACGGCACAAAAAGTAAATTTCAATTATACTAATTAGTTGATATACTGTAAAAAATTTCAATGTATTTTAACAACAAAAATGGTGCAATTACTTTACGCCAAAGTTTTGCAGTGAAACACCATAAATAAATCTTGGTACTCGAAATAGATATAGCGAAACACGTAAAAAGTAAAATCCCCATTAAGGAGTCCAAACTTTTCAGCTCTCTCCTGACCTATCTTTTGAGACCATATTTTCTAGATTGCGGCAACCCCCTATGTTTTGGGGGTCAGAAATCTGAATCTATAAAAAAAAAGGTATGTTTATTCAGAGAAAGTATGTTTTTTAGTCTGATTTCGTAACTTAAACATATCGTTTGCACAAATTAATTAGCATGTTTGAGGTCCCCCCTCCTCAAACCATAAGATTGATTCCAAGAACTTGAAGATCCGATCAAAAGATCAGAACTAATTCAAGGTGGTCCATTTTTTTCAGCGCGCTGTACAAAATATGAATTAAGTGACGAATTCCATCATAAAAAAATTACATCCCTTAACAAACATCATTTTAATGATAGTAATTTCGTAGGATAAAATAGAGGAAAATATGAAGAAGGGAAGTATCTATTAAAAATTATGGTCCCAAACTGTTTGATCAGTCTAGCTCAATTCTGTTTGATCGATAGTTCGGTCCCCTTAATGATATTTTTACATTTTTCAAAACTCCTACAACCATTTATGAAGCTCATTAATCCAAAGATAATTTCATGCAAAAGTGTTATAATAATAATAATAATCTAATAATAATAATCTAATAATAATCCTTGTAATAATAATCTATAAATAATAATAATAAGTTTTCATGCGTATATATGTTACCGCAAAAGCCCGAAGTTTGGTAAATCATCGATTTTGCCGATAAAACCTAGAATTTACCACACTTCAATCTTTTTCAGTAACCTATATATTTTGTTATTTAAAATAATAATCGGAAAAATTTAGACTGTAATAAATAAAAATTATTGTATAAAAATTATATAATATATTTTTAAAGTAGTACGTGTTCCTCCAAAATTTGAACAAAATAGATTGAATGGTTTTCGAAAAAAAAAATGACTTTCTCTATTCAAATGATTTAGTTATAAGTTTTCACCTTTCTCAAATTATATTATTTAAGAACTTGTAGAACATTGCATACCTCATCATTATTTAAAAAAGTATAGATCGTTCTTAATGATAATAATAGATATTGGTAGTAATAGTTATTGGTAGTAATAGTTATTGGTAATAGATTTTGATAGTATATATACATGAAGTTTCGTTTAGGCAAATCAAGCCCATAAAAGTGAACAAGAATATTTTGATTTGTAAACTTAAAAAATAGTAAAAAGGACATAATGGGACAAAATTTTAGTCTTTTTCTTGCTATTACTATTTTCTTGAAGTAACAAATATACTATTGCATTTATCCCGCATATTTCTAGGATCAATAATTTAAATGTTTCAATAAGAAGTATTAGAAGAAAGAGAGGCAGTAGCAGCAGAAGACAAAGGATGAGGAGGAAAAGCAGAAGTAGAAAAGAAGAAAAAGAAGAAGAGAAAGATGGAGGAAAAACTGGAAAAAAAGGAGGAGAAGCAGAAGTAGGATAAGAGGATGAAAAATCATATTCGAAGTACTAATTAAGCACCATATTAAGAATGTATCTATAAGATTTAAGTTGATTACTTGAGAATCCGATCCTCATATCAAAAATATTTAAGTGCTCATAGAAAATTTATAAAGTTAAATTTTAGATTCACGTTTCTCTCGGTGTTTTTGTTGTTCTAATAAACTTTTGATATCATTAGACAACATTATACTTTTCGAAATGTATAAAAAGGGTTGATAATTTTTGAAACTTCTGTGGAATTTCTTAAATTAAATTTGTAAAACAATAAAATGTTGCGATCAAGCATTTCAGAAAATTATAGCTATACGTTGTGTTGTACTAAACTTCATATTTAAAAAAACTCTGAATGAAGTTTACCTGTTCCGTTTTTAATTGGCTCATTAATTATCAAAGTTATAAATTTTTTGACGAAAACCAATACTTTTCATCGTATAAATAAAAAGAAACAAAATTTTACTTCCATATTACTTGTAATATCGTTAAAATTTTGAAAGGAAAAAAATAAATAAATAAAACAAAACTATTTAAGTAAAGTAGCAATAAAACCTTTAAAAAAACTACTAATTTAATTGCTTCAAGTAGAAAGACATAAATTTGAGGTTTTTTCCTCCTTTTGATGGACATTAACCGCATTTCAAAGATGTTTGATACTTACATAATTTTATTATTTATGCAGTGAAAATAATTGAACCTAATGAAATTGATAATGAACGTCAATAAAATAGAAATAAAACGAATAATATTTCAAATTTTTATGCGCCCATTTTGATATAATACCAAAAATTTAGCTGTGTTGTACATGAATAAAATGTAAATAAAGAATAAAGATGTAAATAAAAGTCAAAAAATTATTAGTGGAATAAAAAAATATACAAACTTGCCAGATCATGGAAATTTTAAGATGTGGTGCTGCCATCTATTGTTGATGCATAAAAACATATTGTACTAGTGAAAAAGTGTTTTAGTTATATGGTGGTGCTGTCATCTAGTTTAGCATTTTTTAATGAAAAATGAAAAATACCTCTGCATTTTTTTTTAAACATTAGCTGCATTTGTTGATTTGGAAAAAATAAATAAATAATTCTAAATTGAGAATTGTTTATATTATTTAATTAATTTGTTATTAAATAGCACGATTTTGTTACTGACGAGATCCACCAGTCTACAATACAAAATAAACCTAAAATTTGCATTTTTTGTTTAAACTTATTCAACATTAACACCCTCTCACAGCTCTTTTTTTCAGTGTTTAAGATTTTAACTTTTGTTGTTTCATAATCTTATACATACTCGAAAATCTTTTACATCTAACGAGATAAAATTTTATCATATATTCTGAAAAATAAGAATTCAAAAATAAATCGTAAATTTTTATAATTTTTCCGGTATTTATCATTTAAAAAACTTAGAAACTTAGTGAACTCCAATCTTAAATTTTACAAAAAATTTTTGATTTGCGTCTGGATTAATTTATTTGACAAACTTTGAGTGATCTATATTCTATAGTATAATATATAGATCTACATTCTATAGTATGTATCTCTTGACAAGACTACACCTATCAGAAAAGATTGAAAAATAAAGAGGTCACCGTATTAGAATAGGAGAAATAGTGTTTGATAATTTTTAGAACTTCGAAAGATAATTTTTCCAAAAAAAACAAAGCAATAAAATAACTTGATTTGTCGTTTTAAGTAAGTCAATTAATTTGTCTATTTTAAAATTTCTATTTTCTCACATTTTAAACTAACAAAAACTGATTTGAATGATGCTAATAGAATTTTTTTTAACGCTAATTACGGTTATCAAAAATCCGACAATTACATAATACCAAATTACCTTACAAGAAATGTTGCTTTCAGAATTCTATTGCTATAATTTTGTCAGGAGAAAAAAAAAGAGAATACAGGATCTAAAACACAACTCGTCTTTTATATCAAATTGTGATTGGATGACAGCCGTGTATTTCACATGTCCAGCACCAGTTTGCAAAAATTAAGTAAAAAGGATTAAAAACAAATTTTAAATGTTTCCCTCCCCCGTCTCCACCCACTCGACAGTTGAGCTCGGTGAGAAGAAAAAAAGGATTTTGAACATGTACATTTCCTTTTCAAAATGTAATTATTGATATTGAAAGAAAAATTAGTTCATTGACTGAACACCTTCAAATAATATTTACTACTCATTTCAAATTAATTATGGTTTAATAATATGGCATCGTTGCCATAATTTTAAACCATACTGGGCGCATTTACATTTCCTTGAATAATTAGACGTATGTAGGAGAGTGGGAGGGAAAAAAACTGAATTGTTTTTTTAAATCTGTGCTTTTGCTTACCATAAATATTTTGGCTTCAGTTATAAATCCTTTTCTAATATGATGCATACTAAGTTCTACAATTGGGTATAATATAAAAAAAACACAACTACTTCCACTTAGTAGGAATAACATTTACCATGACGCAATGCTAAATTCTATGCCACTATCCACATAAATCAATTATTAATCAAAAATCGAATATCAATTACTTTTCTTTATAATGCAATAAAATCTGGCGAGCAGCTATTTAAACGATCAAACACTTCGTTTGTTTATTTGTGGCTTGAAGTTAGGCTCGTAGAAAGTGCCGTTCATGGGTTAAATTTAGTAGGAATAACACAACCTGTGACGTAAGCTATAGCATACCCAATCGGGTACTTGTAGAGCCTCTGATAGTATAGGAGCCTTAGGTACTTGCAACTAAAGGAAAAAAGGATCACTGATACACAGACACGTGACCTGTGATCTCATCCACAGCTCATTGTTTATAAATAACATGGCATGTTAAAGTCGAGCTAAGTTTTTACACATAAGTTAGAATGTTAATGAATTAATTACAACGTTGTATCACGCATTGAATACGTTAAATTATAATTTTTCCTTCTTCTCAATTTCTTTTGCTCAACTTAGATTTATTATTTGTGCATGAACTTTAATGTAACCGTGATTAATTTTGCTTTAAGTATTTGCTAACTTTGATGCTCTGTTAGTTTATGTCTTTCGTGGCAGTCTTTGTGTTAAGTAAGAAATAAATAGTGAATGAATTTAAATCTCTGGGAAAGAATCTTTCTGGAAAAATATAGAATGTGTGGTTTAAAACAAATGTCACGCTTTAACAATGTCACTAACAAATGTCACGCTTTAACAATCAGTCAGGGTCAAGACACCCACACCATGCCACTTGCAGGTTTCCCATTGGATATCTGCAAGCGACGCCATCGAGGGTATGGATCCTGATTGGCAGTTGAAACCTGGCATTTATTTATGTTAGCAATTGTTCTTTTTTATTTCCAGTAAGCGAAGCTCGTCAAACATGAAACGTGGCGCAAACAAGAAAGAATTTTATTTTAACAAGTTCGATGTGATGTGATATACGGTGTTGTATTTATTTACTTCTCGCTAATTAACGTAGGAGAAATTTAGATCGGCCTTAGCCATCAATATCCAGAATATTAACACTCCACCTTGTTTATAAAAACAACTATACTAAACTGCAATGTTTCTTGACAATGGAGAAATATGCTGAGGGCAAACGAAGAAAATAGTTCCCGGCGCGATGTCTGTATTTCGAGGTAAATTACGCATTTCACAATAGAAATATGATAAGTTATCTTAACCCACACATATATAGCGTTAATTTGCTATAATTTTCTTNTCAATTGAAAAAAAAATTACACAATAATATCAGATTTATTTATTCAAACATTTGAGTATTGTTTTGAAATAATTTGTTAAAAATTAAATTTTTAAATACATAAAATTATGTAAAAATTAAAATAACAAACTCATAAATCGAATATATTAAAATTCTATATTTTTTAATTTATAAAATTTCAGAATATAAAGTTTACATATATTTATTATACTAGATTACTTAATTATGATAACGTAAAATGAATCTTTAAATTTATTATAAGTGTTTCTGATAATTTGACCAATGATTTTCTAACAATCAAAGTGCCAAACAAAATGCTTAATCCGATTATTGCGCCAAATTGGAAGCTAGAAGAGTGTGACGTCATTTTCGATCCTGCTCCTTACAACCCTACGGCTGAACTTATTTCTCCTTCTTCCACCGCCAGCCGTGGCGTCATTGTCAAGAAACTTTGCATTCTAGTATAGCTGGAGCTGAAGTCATTGGTGAGGAGGTTGTACATCAGTGGTCTTCTTCTTCTCAGCCATTTATTATTTTCTCTCTCATTTAAATGCATAATTTTAATTTACATTTTGCTCTAAAAAAATACCGATTTTAATTCAACTAAATTTAAAAAAATTAAGTACTCAAAGAACAAATAATCATTTTGCAAATGGATTTTTTTTCCTTCAAATTTCTTCTTGTGAGTGAAATTTAGAGGACTATTTTGGGTGTTTTAATTTCGTTCTCCTTCTCAGAGTGGACATCTGTGATGCCCATGCAATGAAAGGAAGGATTTTTAATCAAGCTTGAAATTATTCTATTTAATAGCAAATTGCTTTTAAATGTTAAAGGTAATTGTTGAACAAACATCCACAAACAGGAATAAATCTCAAATCTGTCATTGTCTCAAATCTGTCAAACAGAAAGGAAAAAAAAATTTTTTTTTTTTTTAAATACAAATGAATCGAGAATGATACTAAATTGAAATTTGAAAATATGTCTGAAAATATTTGTAAGAAGTTGTACATCATTCACAATTTAAATTTTTTTTTCTATCATCAAAAATTTTAAAAATCACTTTCTGCTTGAGATAATTAAATTTTGAATATTAAGATATTTATGCTTGGTACTTTCAAGTTATCAATCAATATGCCTGATAAATTTTTTTTCAAGGAGTTAGTTTTCCAGCGATGCTGTTTTAAATAGAACTTTGTAAAGGAAATAATTTTTTTTTTTAAATCTGTTTCAGTTTAATAGCAACTTAGGTACTGTTTAGCGTGTCCTTCGGCTTGTTAGAGAGAAAAAAAATGAAACATAAAGTGAGAAAGAGAAGTTAAGCAGAAATTTCGCCTAAGTGTGTCAACTGACTCCAATATTCTGTTTCGCTAAAACCCATAGGGTCATATAAAGCTGCTAGCCATAACTCTCTTAACTACGTTAGATAAATGGACTCTACTTCAAACAAATTAAAACTAGATGCAATTGTGATTGGTTCATTCTGAAATCAATGCGATATAGTTCCGTAGTAAGAATACCTTATTTACGCTTCACTGGAGCTGCACAATGGGCTATTGGCGACGGTTAGGAGAACATCCCTGAGAATGATCAGAAGGTATATACGTCATCACATTTCGATACTCTGCAGAGGGAACGGTTGCCTCTCTTTGGTAGCCCGACGACCTGCAAGCAGTTCACGTTAGAACAGTTTAACGAAGGACCGATACCGCGCACCCTTGGTCTCTTCGCAAGCTGGACAAAGTGGTTACCCACCTTCTCGAGGATCACTGTCAGTGATGCTCCACTACAGTGTTTTACTGGAAATTGTGTCTTACTAATCATGCTGCAGAGAACCATTAATTTTACGTCAAAAATAAGTATATTTTACCTTTAAATTCGTAAAATTTACGTAAAACTGAAACTTTGTAGTATAGCAATAAATGGATATCTAAAAAACGTAAAATTCGTGTAAAAGTATACTTAAATGAACTCGTTTATTTTGTTAATGTTTTATCAACCCTTTTATACTAGATAAGAATGAGTACGTTATTTTTACATATTATTTTAACGGTAAATTTGCTTCGTCAATAATACTTAAAATACACGGAAGCATTTTACTAAATCTAAATAGTAAATTCACTTCGCCAATTTTATGTAAAATGTACAAAAATATTCTTACCGAAATAAAATGGTACATTAATTTTGTCAGTATATGCGGAATCTTTTATCGAAATCTAAACGGTAAAATATACGTCAACATTTATAAGTAAATGTACAAAAACTTTCTTACCGAAATTTAAATGATAAATTTGTTTGGTTAATAATACATAAAATATATGAAAGCAATCTTACCGAAGGGTAGTTTGCAAAATACGTTCTGTTAATATTGCTTAGAATGTACCGAAGCTGTTTAACTAAATATCTCAATTGTAATATCTTTCCAATATTACATAAAATTTATGTATAAAGCGTAATGATTTGACCAATTTCCCCAAATTTACGTTTAATTTGCGTATCATGCTACATGGGTATAAATCTACCATATTATTATAGTATAACCACTTATTGCCACCAATTTTGCAGTATTGTACTATAAAGTGATGTTAGAAAAAAATATACAATAAGAAGAAACAAAGCTTTTCTTTTAAAATTTCCATATTTTATTCACTCAAAAATTTCAATAAAATCACTATACTATGTAACATATAATATACAAATCATTCAATATGAAAATTATTCACAATAGTTATTTTTATTAGACAAAAGAATTTTTTTACAGATTGCAATAATTTTGTAAAAATCGCTACAAGAGTTGGGTTTTTATATATGACTTTCTAAGAGCTGGAAGCAACTTCAACATTTTTTTCCTTACAGGAAGCATGCAAAATATTTTATAATTACGTAAACAGAGAAAACACTTGTTTCAAATACAGAAAAAAAAATTATGATACAGAAAATATAAAGCAAAAGAAAATAGTTATGGGAAATAAAATGTTTTGAACACCAATAAAAATGAGTATTTGCACCAAAATGAAAAGTGTTTTTTAAAAACTAAATAGATTTGAATATTAAAAACTTTTCATTTGTGAGCAAGATATTAATAAATTGTAATATAATTCAAAATTAAATTTGAATGTATAAAATATAAATATTCATAGATTTCAATTCAATTTTAAGTTATATTACAATGTATTAATATCTGCTTTCATGAAAGCTGATATTAATACATTGTCATACAATAAAAAATTAACTTGAAGTGTATGAATATTTATATTTCATTAATTTGTATTTTATTTAAAGTTGAAATGTACATATTTTCAAGCGTTAGATAGTGTTAAAAAATACATTGAATTAGTCAATTTCAATGAAGATAAATATTCATACATTTCAAGTTAATTTTCGATTGTATGACAATGTATGAATATTTATATTTCATTAATTTGTATTTTATTTAAAGTTGAAATGCACATATTTTCAAGCGTTAGATAGTGTTAAAAAATACATTGAATTAGTAAACATCAATGAAAATAAATATGCGTACATTTAAAAATAATTTTGCCTTTTATTGGAATATATTAATGATTATTTTTCACAAATGTATTATTTTAAATGTAAAAAAAATTATTATGAGTTAAAAAAAAAACCTGATTCATTATGGCACAAATAAACATTAATTTCTATAGAGTCGAAATTAATTTGGTTTTCTAACACCAGCTGATGGGAGACATAACTTTTTTTAGTGTTCACGGAACAAATAGATTGTTTAGAAAATGGTCCTATTCAGACCATTTTCATCAAGAAAAATAATTAAATTGTTGTTGTTGACATCACTGAGTGAAATACAGGACATTGTTTTCTTGAATAGATTAACTTATCATTGGAGCAGAGCGGTCATTGGTTATCACTTTTCTCAGTTTGACAGAAGAAAACACATTCTCTCTGAAAAGAAAAAACAGTGCTTTTAAATAAGTACTTATTCTAATTATCATTTACATTTGTCAAATAAGTGAAGGAAATAAGCATATGAGCTACTGGAAAAATTGGAATGCTTTGAGAGCACACAAATTGGATGCCCATTATCAAGATCTACTTACACGTGAATGATGAAACTAAAATGGGTTTACAATAAGAAACGCAGCGTTTTTAGCGAAAAAATAAAAGGTGGAAAGCAAAGAAAGGAAAAAAAACCTTAGTAGCCGTGGGGAAAGACGGTGGCCGAAAGTCGAAAATCGGGGTATGATTCATTTCCAAGCTAACTGGAGAGTTATGAGGTTATCTGCTCAACGACGGTTATATAGGCACACGAATAGGCGAACGTACAATTTTCGTTTATGAAAAATGTTTTGATACATTGATTTATGGTTATTTTACGGAGCATGCGATTCGCGTATGTATGAGTAGTATGTCTTACATGTAGCTTCTAAACATTCGAACGATCGTCTTATACAATCGTACAATCGCAGACAGTATGAATGCTCCATTACTTAATCACACACTAGATATGTTCTCGAGTGATAAGTATGGTACTTTGGTTTCTGTCGCACTAGAGCTGCACAATGGACTATTGGTGATAGTCTGTCCTAGTCGATGATCCTGAGACAACATACTTGCGTCCTGTTTTACCGGGAGGACACATTCACACAACATCCATCCGCAGATCGTAATTTTGACATGGACCAGAGTACAGTGAATACTGTTTTCGCGTAATATTGTTAACGTTTTTGTTACGTTCATTTTCGTAATGTTTCTACAGTAGAGTAGTATTAATAATTACAATAATAATAAAGATAACTGATTGGTAATCTTTAATAATATTGAACTAATTAAGATTAACATTCTTCTTTCAATCGAATGAATTTTGGTGGCACTCACTTGGGCTTGCACTCTTCATCGTATCTTGGAGAGAGGTTGGTGTCTCTTGGCGGAGAAATTCCTGGCGATGTTGGCGAGAGAAGACTCGGCAGTGTGGAGGAGGTAGGTGGTGGGGGTGCGTCGTTGCCAAAGCCGCTGTCGTTGCTGGAATGCAGAGAGGTGGACATGGGTGGAAGACGTCTGGGCAGGATCCTGACCAGGGGGTCACCTGATGTCAGAGGGGGACCTGTGGGAGAGGTGGGGGTGGGGGCGGCGGAGCCACGGATGGGTAGGCTCGCGGAAGGGTGAAGAAGCTTGGCGTTATTCCGGAGGCGCTGCAAAATTTTTCAAATAAAAAAATTTGAATCTGCAAAATTTTTCAAATCAAAAAATTTGAATAAATATAATATGAATAGTTTAAGAGCAACCAAGTTAACGCATAATCAGTACAACCAAAAATGTTAAACAGAATGTGCATTGTAAATTAAAAATATGTATGATGTTAGTGAAACAGCTTAATTTTTTTAAAATTTAAAGATACATTTTTTATTGGCTCCTACTCACGCTAACTGAAATTACGAAGACAGCCTACGTGTTGTCTTTGGAATGAAAAGAAATGACATAGTTCCTTACACGGGCCAGTTCATGATTTTTTTTTTTTGATATTCTAGCGTACCACTTTCAAGTTGTTCCCCAAACTTTTTGGTGTAAGTACAAGTTCGTTTTTTTACATGCACGGTTGGATTAGTGTATGAATAAATAATACCAAAAATGAGAAAAGAATATTTTTCAGCATTCATAACATGACACCATTTTATTAATTTATTTTTTAAAAGTTCAAAATTTTTAATGGATAAACTCTTAAAAAAACAAGAGCAAAACAAAATGTTTCTCGATTAAAGTTAAAAAAAGAAATGATAAAATGATACTCTGCAATTAACAGTACTAAAAATGCAAAGCAAGCGCAAAAGAAATTTTTGAAAACGTATCTGATGTGGTGCTGCCATCTATGATTCTTTACAAAAATTTTAAAACATTACTATGGTGCTGACATCTATGAATGTAAAGATGAAGTTAAAACTTGCTAGCGGTAAATAATTATCTCGTAAAAAATATAGCATCACTTTGTTGTATAGGTAGAGTTTTCTTTTAACATCTTCTCTACTAATATTTATTTTTATGCAATTACTACATTTAAATAACAAAAAAGGAATATTAGGGAAATTTCACGTGTGATTTAAAACTTAGATTGGATATCTATCTGTGTTGTTATGTATTATTCAGTATATCTTAAATAAATGAGCAGGATCTAGCATCTCGCAAACACATTTAATTACAACTTAACGAGATACACTAACACAAACTGAAACTTAACATAAATGTAAACTGAAACTAAAACTAAACAGTTACAGTTAATCTGGCTGATGCCACACTATCCTCTTCCACTCATTTATTTGGTCAATAGTAATTTTCGAATTGTTGTTAAAATACTCTTATATTTTAAAATGTCATGTATAGAATGATAAAACATACATTTATACATTAATTTTCGTTGAAATTACGTATCTTAATTTACATTATAATTAAAAGCACATATATACATAAAATGTGTTTTTATTTTTTTCTAATTTGATACGAGCAATTAAAAATAATTAAGATTTAGTTCAACTGCTTAAAAGAGAAATATTTAGAATGATTACGATTAAAAAAATTCCATCATTTTAACTATTTTTACATCCATCATATAAAAGTGCCCAAGACTTCAATTATAAAAAATTGAGAATTATCTATTTAAACTAAATTAAAGAAAAGATTGAAGTGCATTATAAAATATTGAGAATTATACATTTAAATTAAATAAAAAAAAAGTGCTGAAGTGCATTTTTCTTTTTAGTTAAATGACCATTGGTTCTACAGAAAATATACCTTTACAGATTTTAATAGGCCTCTTTCTTTGCCATTTTGGATTTCAAATTACATTTTTTTTCTGTACCTAATAAACTTTTGATGAATTATATCTCCGGAGGACAGAGGGCTAGGAAATCGGCTGCCTTATTTCTCTGAATACCATGGTGGGCTGAAATCCATTGGAGAACTACTGTTTTATTATTACTGGCAAACCTTTTGAGCAGAGTTAAGCAATTATCGATGGTTAAAGTTCTAGAACGGCTGAGTGCATCAATTGCTTGAAGTGCGGTCGTTGAATCAGATAATAATACAACTTTTGAAAAGGAGTTTTTACAAAGCACTAAAATTATACTTTTTCTAATTATACTATTTGTAAACAGAATAGGTGTCTCAAAAACACTATAGCCCACACTTTCTGCCTCTTCATTAGCATAGTTACGATAAATCTTGATTTCCTCCCTCCCACGACAGAACATTTTAGTTAGAAGGGAAATGTGGGTGGATGTCCGGGTAAAGCTAAGCACAGATGGCGCTATGGGTTGAAATTCGTCGTAAGACTTCTGGGTAACTACTTCCGATTGATTTTAATGCCTTAGCTAGGAAAAATGCACCATTAAATATTAAACTTGTAGCTCGTTATTGTTTTCATTCAGTCCATACTAGCGAGATTTGAAGCAAGATTTGCTGGTACCATAGTAAAGGAGACGGGAAAGGTGTGGAGAGTGGAGTAATCAAGTAATCTTAAGACACCTATTCTATTTACAAAAAGTATATATAGCCGTGGCTGATTATGGGTTGAGTGTAATAAGTCTAACAAATATCAGGATAACATAGCAGGATAAGTTTACAAATATCACTAAATATTCTGGAGATTTTTCTAATCAGGCCACAACAAATGTATTCGGAAAATTTAGGGTGCGAAAACAAAAGTTAAAAACATACGTACCAATTTTTCAATTTTTATTATAAATGGCAAAACAAAAGATTTTGTATTTGAAAAAAAAAGAAAAAAAAAGACGTGCAGTGAGAATAAAGAAGTACTACCTGCAGAGAAGAATCCATATCTTTGGCATTAGAATCTATGAAAGTGGAGAGAGGTCGGTGGGAGGTAGGGGGAGGAGGTGGCAGAAGCAGAATGGAATCTGGAAACATGGAACTAGTATCATGATCTATGCCGTTCTGTTGGAATGGCTGAATGTTGGGAGTAGTGCGGCTGCGACTCACACCCAGAAATGTAGAGTATGGACTTGCAAAGTCCATGCTATGACGCTTCAGATCCAGCTCGCTAAAGGGTGCAGAAGGGACGAAAAAAACAGGTGAGGTATTGTTTAGGGTTTCCCATTTTTTAAAACTAACTTAAATTTTTTTCAAAAACAATATATAACTGTAAAAAAAGCATGTTTGCATGTCTGCGGATAATATAGGCAAAATAAAATTGGCCTGGAATATAGATGTTTTCTGAGGTAGTTTTAAAAACTGATTTATATTAATTCGGTACATATTTACTGGTTATATATTCAGGGGACTCTGAATGGTATTATGTACTAACATGACATTATTCAGATCCTCCTTAACTCGATCTAACCATCAAAATGGCACCAAATTTGGTATGAAGATTAATGATGACATGGTAATTTAAATTCCGTTGGAAAAAGAAATTAGTTTAAAAAAATCTACAGTGCTAATGTGACTTACCAAAAATTAGCAAAAAGCGTGACAGCATAATAAGGCTACATATGAAAAGAAATTTAGGCTACATATGAAAAATACTCTCAGTTGAAGTGAGCCAGATCAAATTAATATGCACCTCACCAGAACAAACATTATTGGTATGGAGCTAATGCATTGTACAACAGTACAACAGTTCCATGCATTGTACAACAGTACAATGCATGGAAAGATTTTCGTGTGCTAAGACTGTTTATCGAAAGCTCCGTCGTAATATGTAATAGTGTTTTTTTTTTACTAATAATTTATGTACTATTTTTAGAGCTAATTTAAGTTTGCAACTGCTACTCATTACTGTTTGGTCAAGTTTAACCTATCAAAAGCCAGAGCGGTCTGCTTATTTTGAAAATGATGCAAAAAGTCAATATGGAGAAAGCCACAGTTTTGTGAAAATGAAAAGCGTTTGTGGTCTATTTTTTTAATATTTAAAAACTTACTCCAATGCCTGGCATTATAAATAAAAAGCTCATTAGCAGCTGTAAATACACTAACAAAAAAAAAAAAAAAAAAAAAAAAAAAAAAAAANAAAAAAAAAATTTTTTTTGAAAATATCTAATATGGAGAATGAAATATCTTAAATTATAAATTTGTTCCTGTTATATGCATAGGCAAAAAATGAAAAAAAAAGGATCAAGTCGAATTAGATCTTTAGAAAAAAAACTGTTTTAAATGTTGATAATATTTATAAAAAAAATTCAAAAATTTTTATTTTTGAATTTTATTATTTTATTTTGAACGGCAAAATTTGATGAAAAATACTTAAGGGATACTTTATAAATGCAGACACTTTTCAAAATGAATTGATTACATTGTAATTGAAAAAAATTTTTTTTTTAAATTGAGTTATTTTTCAAAAAAAATTTTCATTCGCATCTTACATAAATAATTTTATATGAATTAATTATGGAGAATTGAAGTTTGTTCCTGATGTATTGCAGATGCAAAAAAATGAATAAAATTAAGTCAAATCGGATCGAATTAAATAGTTTTTTTTAAAAGAACTGTTTCAAATGTTGAGAATATTTATAAAACGAATGTAAATTTGTATTTCTAAATTTTATTATTTTATTTTGAATAGAAAAATTAGATGAAAAATATTTAAGGGACTTTTTTATAAATGCACACACATTTCACAATTAATTCATTTCATTGTAATTGAAAAAAAATTAAATTATGTTATTTTTAAAAAAAATTTTTAATTCGCATCTTACATAAGTAATTTCAGATGAATAAATTATGGAGACTTGATTGGATATATATATATATATATATATATATATGGTTAAAAACAACGTAATCCCTGTATTTATTTTGCTGTCCTGTATGATCCTGTGGTATAACTTTTGGGAACCACTGGCTTAGAAAATTTCCAACTCACATAAAAAATAATTTTAAAAAGATGAAGATTTCTTTTTTTTAGATATTTCTGTTTCACTTTATGAATTTTTCTTTTACATTTTGAAAAAAAGTTTGAATATTTCTTGAACTTTTTACCTGTGAAATTTTTTTTTCTGTTATACTATATTTTAAAAAATAAACGGCTATAGACATAAATATTTTGATTATTGAGGGAAACCCAAACATAGAAGCAAAATAAAGCAGAATACCCGAGTCAAGCAAAGCAAGCAAAGATTCACCAAATGTACCAGAAAGGTTGCAATATAGACCCTATAGAGAATAACTATAACTAAAAAAGCAAATTAGAAAATTATTTTATGTTTAAAAGCTTAATACTTAGTCATGTTTGGCAAATAGACAGTCAATATAAAATATGTACATCATTGCAAGAATTCTGTTTATTCAGATTAATTTCTTAGTATATTTTTCTAAATATTTAATTGATGCGTAATTAAAATAAACTCAAGCACAAAATATCTTATTTTTATGAAAAAGAAACTTCTGCACTGTTAAATATTTAAAATCATTGTACATTCCAGCATTTTTCTTTTTCAAGAAACAATACATATTTGTCAAAATTCAAATGACCACATGCAATTTTTTTGTGGCGGCACTATGAAATATGTTCATACTCAAATGAAAAAAAAAATTATAACTTATAACTTGGAAATTTTAAACTTTTTTATTATTGTTGCAGATAATTATTCTTCTGTTTGAAAGCAAAACTAAGGCATTTTAAGAACATGAAAATCTGTAAGAAAAAGGTTAAAAAGCAAAAGTGAAGAATTATCATTTTTAAAGAACTTTTAAAGACAGTTCACTAAATGCCTCAAATGAAAAATAAAACTTTTTGCAAAAAATATTCTATANTGGCGTTAAAAACCACGTGAGAGAGCTCGGGAACAAAACAGAAAGAACGAGAAAGATCCGCGGGTGTTTTATAAAAAGTGCCGTCGGCAGTATTGGACAAATTCAAGGACCTATCAAGTTTTTCAAGGACCTAAGACGTTTTTCAAGCACTTTCAAGGACCTAAATTTAGCAAAAAAAAATTCAAGGACTTTCAAGGACTCTCAAGGACCGTGGGAACCCTGAACTTGGAAATTTTTGACTTTTTTATTATTGTTGCAGATAATTATTCTTCTGTAAGAAAACAAAACTAAGGCATTTTAAGAACATGAAAATCTGTAAGAAAAAGGTTAAAAAGCAAAAGTGAAGAATTATCATTTTTAAAGAACTTTTTAAGACAGTCCACCAAATGCCTCAAGTGAAAAATAAAACTTTTCGCAAAAAAATATTCTAAATTTATATATTTGGTGAGTTTGGTAACAGACATAAATATTAGATTAAGTTTGGGTCGTATTTAGCCTGCCATCTGAATGCTTTTATGACACGACATGTAACAGTAATAACTGTTGATTAAATTTGGTTCCTGTTTAGCTTGCACTCTGTATGCTGTTAAAGCGTGTCAAAAAAAAGTCACTGTTTGTAACAGTTATAACTGTTAGATTAAGTGTAGGTCATGTTATACGCTTATGGCGCAAAAAGTCAAAATGAAGAAAAGTCACAATTTTGTGAAAATAGAAAGGGTTTGCGATCTAATTTTTTAACATTCACAGAATTCTAAAATTTCATTATCTAGGCTCAAAATCGGCGACAATTCAGAATCATTCATTGAATTTAATACTTTTCATCTCGGGGAAAAAATCTCACCAATGGAACGATTTCGTAATTTAATTTAATAATTTTTAAAATATTTTGATTATCTGTTCATTCTAAAGCTCAGATAATTCCTTATGGTAAGATTTCATACATAGTTTAAAAGTGCAGCTTTGCCTCAACTATAAGGCAATTAAACTGCTGCTTTTTTTAATTTCCTTTGGCGAAAAGCTATAAAAAACAACGATTTCAATGTACGAAAAAATCATGCCAAATTAAATTTTTTGAAAAAAGAAGAAATTTGATATATTTATTTTTTAAATATGGCGATTCGTACGTTTTAAATAGCAGACAGGTCTGTTCAACGTAGCTAAGGTAGATTAGAATTGAATTTTTTGTGAGTTTTAAAATATTTAAAAAGTGGCTTTTTGTTTTATTTTAAACAAAAGAACTTCTTAAAAAATCGTAAAAGGATCAAAAATTTCTCACAGCTAGAACCTCGGACCGTTTATTTTCGTAAAGCTTCTGAAAATATTTTAATGACAGGTACTAATCATGCAAGTGAAGTAAAATTCAAAATAAGCAATGGCAAAATAAGCAACTTTCTTATTTTTGTGATTCCCGTTTTCTCAATAAGTTCTTGGTGCACCTAGAATCGCAGGGCTTGTGGAGATCTTTTCACCAAAACTGTGGGTCAAAATAATTTAATAATTTCTTCAAAATAATTATACTATCGTATTACTTTGTATATCATTTTATAAAAAAAAATACTCAAGTCTGGTTAACGAAAATCAAAATATGATTTATTAGGAATATGTGAGTTTAACCTAAAATAATAATTAATAATTAATGAAATATTAATTATTATTATTAATTAATAATAATTAATTAATATTTATAATAACTACCTGATGTCCATTGGATGTACATTTGGACCGTCATTTAAAACAGCAGTGTAGGCAATAGGGAACCAGCCTCGCCTATAACAGGAATTAAACATTTATTAAGTTGATCTATTGCTATATGAGAAATAGGGCATTTCATTTAAGAATTTGCAGAGATTTTTTTCAGTGTGAAAAAATTTAATTGTAGTTATGCAAATGATATAGAATAAAAAGTTAAACTTTATAAATACAGTTGAAGTATGTTATAACAAGAATTCATAATACTAGATCAAATTGTCGTAATAGCGAGCTTGTCGTTATAAGCAAATACGTATACTTAGTTTCAAAACAGCAACAAAAAGAGTAAAATATGTGATAGACATATCTATCTCCTATTTTGAACAAGTATTTCGATTTAAAAAAACATTTTAGAGTGAACTGCTTTTGCATGCAGATTGCGAACTAAATTACGAATCTCTGTATTCCTCTGAATCTCGTGCTACTGAACTCTACATTCAATTAAATTCAATGTGTAGTTCTGCACTTAATGAAAGGCAGAAGAGTCTACGATGGAATTACTTTAATGACAAGTTTCCAAATCGCAACAAGTTTTCGCAAGAAGAAAACGAAATTAAGTGCAATACTTTTTAACATCACTGATAGCAGCCAATGTTGATTTTAACAGTAAATTGATCAATAATGATACGCTTTCTTGTGATTCATGATTTCTAAAAATAATTTCGTAGAAGACCAGCTAAGAAATAGCTAATGGTCATATATACATCGCAAATTATAAAATCAAGGGATTAAAATTGTAAGAAAGAAAAGATTTTTTGTTGTTTTTCTGCATTGATACGATAAATAAAAACGACTTCTATTTTTTTCTAATTTCTTTCGTATAATATTTCTTACTTAAACAGAAAAAAAATGTATTTCCCTTAGAATTTTTTTTTTTTATATAACATCGTCATAAACATACAATTTTTGAATCAAAGTTTCGAAATTTGTCCTAATAGCGGACTTTTCGTAAAATGCCATATTCATTATAATTCGTTCACCAGCAGTTGGCACTTGTCTCCCCCTCCTCGGGCGCAGAGTTCATTTCAGCGTGCGAGTAAGAAGAGAAACATCTCCGCGCTTGAAATTGAGACAACACTTAATGCGCGCCAAACGCAAACAGTGACTTCTATTTCAGTCACTTACTTCGCCTTATCACCTGCTATTATACCTTTCGTTTCTCTATTTAACTAAATATATTTTAAATTTAAAAACTGCTGTTTATCCCGCAAAATGTCTCAAAAAGGACAGACTATTTTCTCAAAAGAGAGAAATATCATCAAATTTATACAATATTTAGTGTTAAAAAAATGCACATAAAGAAGTTTGAGGAATAAATATTTTCGCCATTTGATCGCCAAATAGCAACCTTGTTCAGGATTGCTCACAACCTTCTCCCAAAAATAGCGAAATAGTATCGTCCCATACCACGTGATGAAGGCGGAGCCAAGTGCCAACTCTTGGTGAACGCGCTATATATCATATATCTAGCATTATATTATCAATCTATAAATTCATACGAGATTCCCCTTCGTTTCAGCTCTTTTGTGATGAGGCTTTTAAAATGTAGGCAGAATTACTAAAAAAATTTCAAAACATCAATTTTTAATTGTTTGCATTTACAACTCTATAAAATCTAAAGCGTTGTGGTTTTCTGACCATGGTGGTTTGTGTTTCATGGGTACCTGTGATTTCTTTGATTTTCTCCATACTGCCATCCTTTGTTTCTGTCACCAATCAGAACTATTGTATCACCCTCATGGAAGCTCAGCTGATGCTCACCACTCGACAGATACGAATACAGCGCCCTCACTCGGGAGTGACCACTCTTAGAATCTGTATCTATAAGACTCTTGGGACGGAGGGTGACTCCTGTGAAATATTAAATTGAGAAATACACTGATTAGATTAATTACATTCATTGAAATAATTATAATCAAAACTTGCATTAATGGATTATAGAATCATGAAATTCATATAACGGGTATAATCTCAAATTTATATTTTCGAAAATTTTTAGATTTTTAATTTAGAAATTTTTACTCGGATTTATGTACGTATTATATACTCATCATGGTTTAAATACAAAGAAATATGGGGGAAAACTGATAAGAAAAATAAGGACCAAATATAGGTGTTAATAATATTTCTCCATATTAATTATAATTTCTGAAACTCAATAGATGGCGCTCAGCGCAGTAATGTAAACTCATTAGTTTTCTAATCAGTTTTCTCCATGACACTGTACCATTATCATCATCCTTTTGTTATTAATCGAGTTGTTAAAGAGCGAATTGTTTTTCTTTTCTTTTTCAAATCATCGTATGAATCCATTATTTAAATCAAGTGCACTCACCTTTAATCAAACTGATTAGAAACTAATGATTTTACATTACTGCGCAGAGCGCCATCTATTGAGCTTTAGAAATTATAATTAATATGGAGAAATAAATAATATTAACACACCGCTCTAAATTACCCGCCAATTGCTGAACAAGATGACGGTCGTTCACGTGTCTCCATATNTATTTGCACAAATTCATAAAAGCGGACCCTGGTTGAAAGAATGTTACTTAACGTTTATTTTATATTCACAAATTACGAGTAATTTTTTCACAATTTTACAAAAACGGACCTTTCACAAAATGTCTGGACAGACCCCTGGTAGTATTTTTCATTATTCTTGCTTTATCAAACTCATAAAAACTCTATTTAGGGAATAGACTACGGTTTAGACATATTATTAATATTTAGGTTTATACAACAAATATCGAAACTTATTTGGCGAAAAAAGACCATTATTTATTTTTATTTTAGCTGTGAAATATAAAATAATAAATTAATCAACTAGTCCGTTGTTTATTCACTAAATATGCGTATAGCTTGGCCAAAGAATACCTAAGGTTACCGTGGTTAAGGAATACCGTGTTCTTTGTTCGCCAAGGCGTATAGAAAACATTCATGCAAAGTTTCAAGTAACTTGAACTAAAATATTGAGATATTGCATTTAAAATGAAAGAATATAACCGAAACATTTTGAGAAAAAGGACAGAAAACGGCATAATTGTCAATGTAATAACCAAAGTAAATAATTTTTTAAATCATCATGATTTCTTAAATCATTTTTTAAATCATAACTTCGGTTCAATTTGACGTAGAAGCTATATATTAAAAGAGACTAATATATTAAAAGAGAAATATTCATAATTTTAAATTATATACAAAACAGAATAATAATTTAGTCAAAATCTGCTTAGAAAAGGTAGACGGGTACAAAAAGTTACTCAAGGTGGTGAAATTTCTTATGAACATAATGTATATTTCCAATAAAATTTTATTAAAGATAACAATTAAAGATGATAAAAAGAGTCAAATGATGATAATTAAAAATTTAAGTTTAACTAATAATCTCCATAAAAGAAATAATATATAGAGTATCTTCACATCAGCGGAAAGGCGGATATTTGACAGAGGGTACCAAAGCAAAAAATTCTCATTCGCGAATGATTCGTTCACGAACGTAAATTTTTTTTTTCGTGAACCATGAATAACAGTTAGTACTGTTGATTCTAGACAAATGAGACAGTTTTCTGGGAATTTTTTGAACGGTTTGAAAGAAAAAAATTGATAGATGTTATAGAAAAAAGTAAAGGATTCTCGCAGCAACTCATTGCGATCCAGGGGTTCAAAATGTTCAAATATTTATCGAAAGTCAAATGTTTATCTAGGGGCAAAGAACAGATTGCAAAGTTTTTCCATTCCTAGAAAACTGGTATTCTATATTCAGTGGCATCAGAATGTGCAAGACAAGGTTCGCAACTCACCATAATCGTTTGATATGAGACTAGCATTGGAAGAAGCGATATTGAAATCCGATTTGGCTCTGACTAGGGGTCGGGGAAATGTGTCCAGGTGAGGATCCCTCAGATCCATGCAACTGGTGTCTATGCTGCGAACTTTACGAAGAGTGTTGTTGTTGGTGATATTGGGGGAAGGATCGTAGACGGAAGTACTCAACATAGACGTGTCAAGGAGATTGGCACAGGCATACTCGCTACAACTCTGAAAAATAAAAAAGAATTATTCTACTCAAGAGCATATACGAATCGAAAATAATTATTAAAATAACTATTGTCATTAAATATGCTGACGATTTTCAAAAATCAATAACAGGAAAATGATTACGATGAAAAAAAAATCTTACTGGAAATTTATGTTGTAGGATATAAATTTTCCTCCAAAAGTTCCTAGTTTTTATTCATATTTCTTTTGACAGATAGTTCCGCACGTAAGTGTGTAAATAAAAAAATAGAAATTTTTTTTAAAATTACATTGCGGTAATTCGAAAATTTTTAATGAATGAATTTCACATTACAATAGTTGCGAAATGTCTAATATTAGCCTATCGCTATGTGTATTGATAGCCTATCTCTATGCCTATTTCTCTGTTAGCCCATCTCTACAGCTAGCATATCGCTATGGAATTTGTTTAGTATTTTTCTTGACAGATGACGCTGCATTTATTCTAATCATACTTTGTACATTCGAAATTGAGATTAGAATAAAAATTAATTCATTTTTATTTATTTCTCCTCGTCTTTCTCTACCTGTAATATAAAATTAATGTAATAATTTCCTAATGTAAAAAATAACCTGTTATAATAATAATAAGAACTTGAAATTCATTTATTATTGTAACTTTGAACGTACATTGAATTGTGTTCGGATAAGTAAAGTGTTGAAAAAGCGCGAAGAATTTTTTTTATTCCCTAAAGCAGTTTTAGAAACATAAGGAAATAAACAGAAAGCAAAATTAATAATAAAGTGACCAAAACTTTCGGACGCTTGCTTTCCTAACTTAATTTTTCTATATCATATTTGTAGATTATTCAGATCATATTTTTCAGATTGTGATTGCTCACATTTATTAAGACTTCTTTAAATCTAAATCCGTAGAAAGAAAAGTTTCAGAAGAAAGAAACATTATTTTGCACCAGAATCCGCAACGTAAAATAGGATATGTAAATATTTTTGACAGATCCCTATTACATTCATTATTTATTTATTTATTTTTTGTGCGTAATGTAAAAATAAGTAGATTTTCATTTTTTTTTTGGTCCTCACAAATGTGCTTTAAAGAAATAACATTTTTACGTACCTTATAGGTGTTTGTTGGTGGAAATAATTTGTCAATAGGTTCTGGTAAAGATTCTCTACTTTTGGCAATTTCTTCCCATTCTTCTAAATGGTGTTGCAACATGGTTTGGCCCTTTTAAAACATAAATCATGTACAAGTGTTCTTATTTTACAAAGACAATTATCATTATTTAAATATTCCATAGAAAAAAAAACATTCATTCCCGTTTGGATTAGGAAAACAAATTATGTTTAACGATTGTCCGCAGATTGCCTAAAATAGTGAGAGAAAAAAGTATACATCTACCCAACCTCTCAACTTACAACACTCCTCTTTGAAACTCGATGGAAAAAAGGTTTGAAAGACATAAAAAAAAAGCTTGCTCTATCAGAAATTTATACATAAGGAAAAGAGTTCAGAGTTATTATAAATATCCTCCCAGATTTAACACGCAGTAACATCTAATACACATACTTTGTTGTTGTTAAAACAAGTAAAGGTCTTTGTGGAGGAGTAAAATTAACATTACGTACTATTAGTTAGTGATAAATGAGGTTTTGCAGTAATTTTGGTAGTGATAAATATCGTTTAATAATGCAGTGAAAATAAAAATCGCAATCGAATTTGCAAACAGTTTTTTTTTTGCGTTGGAAAAGTGTAGTTAGTTGTTTTTCTCGTCACATTATTCCATCAACAGTGAAAAGGTTTCACAGTGAAGCGGAAAAAAAGAAATTTTTGCTAACGTTTCAAGCAGGCTTAAATAATAGTACTGGGAAAGTGGTTGCTAGGTTTCCTTTTGCGTCACATTACTCTTACGGCAGTGAAACAGTTTTACAGTGAAATGGAAAGAAACATTTTTGTGGACGTTTCAAGCAGGCTTAAATAAAAGTGTTGGGAAAGTGGTTGCTAGGTTTTCTTTCCCGTCACATTACTCTTACGGCAGTGAAACGGTTTCACAGTGAAATGGAAAGAAACATTTTTGTTGACGTTTCAAGCAGGCTTAAATAAAAGTGTTTGCTAGGTTTTCTTATCCCTAACATTACTCTTTCGGCAGTGAAACAGTCTTACAGTGAAATGGAAGGAAACATTATTTATATTAAAGTTTCAAGCCGGCTTAAATGATAGTGCGATAGGCTATTATTTAAGCCTATTATTAATAGGCTTAAATAACAGCGACTGGGAAAATGTTCATTAGTTTTTATTTTACGCCAGATTACTCCTTCGGCAGTGAAACAGCTTTACAGTGAAACGAAAGAAACACATCATTTTAGTTAGCGTTTGAAGCAGATCTAAGTAATACCACTGGGAAAGTGGTTAATATTTCGAAAAAAACATGTATGATGATCAAATATAAATTATAATCGGCAAAATTATATTATAAGTAAAGTACATGGATGTATTTCTTACAAATTAATTACATCAAAAAACTTATGATTTACAATATAAGCATCAATAAAAAAATAAGGAAATTCACTATGCCATACGTATGACTAAATGAAATAAATGCATAGAATATTTTTATTTCAATTAATTAAAGACATTTTTCGATTAATTTTTGATGAACTAAATCGTTCTGCCTTAATTTATTTAGGTAGTACATAAAATTTGTATGTTAGTTTGGAAAGTTCTCTCAAAATTTCGTAGCGAGTTACAAACGTTAAGTAATTGATCTTAGTACAGTTAAAACTTATAAGCAAAACTTAAAAATCTGAACTATAGGAAGTGGTTAATTTTATGAATAAAAATTAGACATTATTAGGTGAAAAAAAGATAGACATTAATAAATAAAATAATATATAATGTCTAAAAATATTCTGATTTCGTTTTAAAACACTTACAATGATGACCTTGGACAGCAGCAAGAAGATTTAGCAATAATATACTTAGAAACATAAATAAAGACTAGTAAGTATAAAATTCAAAAACAATTTTGACCTTCATAAATTTCGTAATCTCTTGGGGGTGGCCTAGATATGGTACGAAAATAAGAACACCGATTGTTCTCCAATTTATTATCATATTTCTGCAAAGATATAATTATGAAACACATAAAACGAAATATCTCATGAAATGTATGGTCGTCATAGAGAGTCTATGAAAACACAGAAATCACTGCCCTGTTATTGCCACAGATAATAAAATGAAACATGCAATTTTATCATTTTATTATTGGCAACGGCTCTCACGGGAATAATTCCGACAGTCCATTCTTTCGTCTTGTTTATTTTCAAATTCATTTATTGATCAATCATTTTCAAAGGTCCCTAAAATAGACTAAAGTAGATCATGAAACATTGAAAGTTTTAGAGCTTTAAAAATGTCTTAGCTTTTTTTAGTTTTCAATTATATTTATAATTTCTAATTACAGCTAGTGCTTTGCTAAGGCCTTTCAAAATATACAAAATATATCCTATTACAATTAATTTAAGGATCTATGTAGTTCTGATTTTAGCGAGAAAACATCAATTCAAACTTTATTTGCACTTCCTAAAATTTTTTAATTTTTAACTTAGAATTCTAGATTTTTTACAGGAATTAAACAAATTTATGCATTATTTAAGTTCAGACAATTTTGTAAAACCATGTGAAGAACTTTTGTAATTAAATTTTCTTCAGAGTTATAATTTGAAGTTAAACATATTATATGACATCTTGTGTGCAACAATAAAAGTTATTTATTGATGATTTGGAACTACTTTTTATAGGCAGTTAAATATGTTCTAATTTAAAACTATACTAGCTCCAAATAACTGAAAAATTAAAAACAAATGATTAAAAAAAAATTAGATTCTTAAAAAAAATATATTGATTAAAAAAATATCAAATATTTAAAAGAAGTATTCAAGTGCTACTATAATTTCAATCAACATGCTATACTTAAAATAATTACAAAGGTTTTCAGAAGTCGAGTAATCCTGCGTCAAGAGAAAGAATTTGAATTCAGATTCAAAGACTAAACTTCAAATAAAAATGTTTTTAAACAAAATACTTTATTTGACAGACGGTTTCCAATTAGAAAATAGGTGCATTTTCTGTTTTCAGTGAGCGAGTTTCAGAATTTTTGCTGTAACTTTAAAAGATCGTTTTAAATATTATCTTATACTTGGTATTCAATTGGTAAAAGGATGAATTTTTTTTAAAAATTTGTTAGGAAAAAATCCCTAGAACTCTTAAAAATACTAACCTATGTTAGCCTTAAGTACAAGAAGAAAAATGAGGAAAAACAATTCTTTAATAAGGCATGTAATTTATTTATTGTTTATTTAGTATAAAATCACATTAATTTTAGTAAACATTTATTTACGTAAAGGAAGAAAAAAAACTTTTTTTTAAGGAATGAAAAGCATATTAAAGTATATAGATCGTCAAAGAAAACCAACAAAATTTGTTAAAAAACTTCTTAAAAGAAAAACATTCGCATAGGTCTAACTTATAAAATCACTTCACAAATTAGTACTATTTATTTTCTAATTTGTGGCCCATTTCTAATTGAATCGTATTTAATAACTCAGATTTTAAATTTTCTTAAAAAAGAGAGCATGCCAGATCGTGGGAGTACATCAAATATATTTTAAAATACAGAAATATAAGTTTCCAAAGTATATTAATATAGGAAGGTTTAAATTAGGGTTGACCTAAAACAATAAAAATTATTTTTTTACAAATCAATTTCGGTACAAAAACAAATAAATAAATCCAAATAAATTTACAAAATTAATTATAAATAATACTACTTGAAGGATAACTACATTCATGTAGTTTAAAAAATTCAAAACGGAATCGAATTTGAGTACTTATGAGTTACATACTTATGAGCAAGTTATTGGTAATTCTAAAAAAAAGTTACAAACATTGTATTATATAAGCGCTAATTTTTTTTAAAAGTTTTGTATTTGTAACATGGTAAAATGAAGATTCAAATATGTAAAAAATGTATTAAGCTTATCAAAATCGTGGAAAAATTCATTAAAAAAATAATCCTTTATTTAGGCTGTTCCCCTTAATGGGAATGTAATTCCTTAAGCAACAAAAATCAATTAAGATTCCTTACAAGGGACATTAACGACGAAAATAAAAACGAACAATGAATAACATTCAATTCGAATTAATTCAATTAATCAATATTATTGTAAATGCCGACGTCCAATGTTTGAACAAGCGCTTTGTTCGACAAATCGATGATTAATCGCGAGCACTTAATCATCGGAATAAGGCTGTCAGCCCCACAAATCAAAACATAATTACCTGAGAATGATAATGCAAATCATGCTTTGTTAGAGAACACTGTCGCTCCAGAACAAAGCCGTACCGCCGCCTCTCTTGTGTTATAGCCTATAAAAAAACATTCGAAAAAACAAAGAGATTAAAGAATTAGAATATTTTTTTTCTTCTTTTGTCTGTTACATTATACTGGTTAAAAAGAATTATGATGCCTATTTGGATAAAGACTTAAAAAATAGTTATTATAAAATAGTTTATTTAACGCAAAATCAGAAAATGGAATATTAAATAATTTTTTTTTAATTATCAGAGTTTTGCGTATTAAGATGCAATCTAAAGTTCAAATAAAAGCAAGCCATAAAGTTATTTAGAGTAACACATTTCTTAAGTTACGGAATAAGATAGAAAAAAGCACTTCCTCAGAATTCTCCAACATTTGAGATTTATGCACAATATTTTTTTACAGTGGTAGAGAACCAAAGCAGAAATTTTGAAAACAATTTGAATTTTTTGAAACTTTTACTGAAACTTGACAGCATAAAACAAATCTTTAACTGACTTTTTATATATATGTTTAAGTAATTTATGTGTAGAGAGGAATATTCTTTAAATTCTAATTCATTAAAATGAATAACAAACTTCTTTACAAGTGGACAAAATAATTAAATCCTTATTTATTAAAATATCAAAACATCGCGGTGGCTCATGGGATGGATAACTCGCCTCCCAGTGAGATGACTTGATTTCGAATCCCAGCAATGACTTGTCAATACGAATTCCGTATTCGGCTCACACCGATCACAGTGTTAGACTGATCATGATTATAGTCCCCTTTCAGTCAGGCTAACCCTGGGAGGTTTTAGTGCTTTTCCTCTTCATGCAACGGAAATGCGGGTTAGTTCCTTAAAAAAGTATGCATATTTCCTCCACGAATGCATATTTCTCCCAATACTTGATCCAGGAGTTCCCCAATCATCTGGATTAGGTTTAAAATTACATCGCTACGGAATTGAACATTAGTAGTAGTGAACTCAAAAATTGGGTCGGCTGTTCAACAACGGTTATAAAATAAAAAGCATTATAACATTGTCTTTGTTCCGACTAGATGAAATATTTCCCAAAATTACGGAAATTTGGTAGTAAGAGGTTATGTAAATATGAACTTTTGCAGGCAGATTAGAGCATTTAACTCCCAAAATATAGAAAGGGGTTAGCCAAAAGGGGGAATATATTCCAAACAGCTTAAGTAAATGGTCAAAACTTTAGGCTCCCCTATTTAACGTTTTCCGTTTACGTATTTCCTTACGAATACTTTTTAAGCATTTACTTAAGTATTTCCTTTTACGTAATTTACCAAATTTGCGGAACTATTTAAAGGAATGCTAAATTTTAGTATGAAATAATAAAGTTTGTCATGTGGCGAAATAGACAAAAAGTGAAGTTAAGGGGATAAAATTTTGGAACTGCTTTGCTGATTTACTTATCTGAAACATTATCCCCATTTTGGTAAATATTTGAGCAATTTAATTTTTGTGACGTTTTTCTTCGTATTGAAACACGAGTATGCGAGTATATTTGATATATAAATTACTATAAATAGGACGCCAAACACATGAAAACTTTAGTAAGAATAATAAGAGATATCACAATTGGAATTCTGGATTACTTTAAACATCAAAGCGCTATATTACATAATTATAAACCTATTAAAAATAGTTTACAGATAAAATATTTTAAGTTCACAATATATTTTTTAAAAATAAAAACTGCTCAATTGAAAACAATTATTTAACCTGTTTTAAGCTTCTTTCACAAAAACAGTCTAATTTCATTTTCTCCTCTTCCAACTGTTGCAAATTCTGAAAAGGAAAGAAGAGAAAATTTAGATTTTCAACATTACACAAAAACAGCTCTGAAGAAATAATAATCCTAAAAACTAATACATGATGATAGTCTTTTTAAATATATGTATTCTAAAAATTGTATTTTACTTGGGAAAGTTGGACAAAACCGGGTTCTAAGGTTTCTTTTTCTTTAGTAACTCCGCGAATAAAATTGATAAATCTTTTAATTCGAATGTCATTTTTCATCAAATTTTCAGATTAATTTTGACAGATTATTTCAGATTTCATTTGACTGTTGGACCAAAGTATGTGGTTATCAGGGTAATAAAGTAAGGACCGAAGTAAACTCTGTATGTGCGGCCCAAGTTACCACTCATTCTATGGTAGTTAATCATTTTTATATATGAACCAAAGTTATAGAAGAGTCATTCCATTTACATACTTCTACACATTACATTGCTTGTGTACACACACTACGTACTATATTGCTTTAACATACACTACGTAGTACAATGCTGATACACAACCTACGACATTTCTTGTTCATACATTACGTACTACACTGCTTGTACTACAGGACAAATTAAAGAAGGTTCTTCGATTTGAACATTACGAAGAAAGTATACATTGTCATTTGTCTCAAAAAAATTGTAAGCATCTACAGGTTTGAAACTACAAGTTTTTAGTAAGTAAGGCTTGGATGATCTAGATAGCTTTCATATTACCTACACAGTAAAAAAAAAGATGATGTATAGTAGTAATTTTTAGTGCTGAGGTAAACTAAGTTTTTTCACAGTGCCTTTAATCATACTTTTTTTTAATTTTCTTTGCATTTTTTATTATCATTTATTAACTTTTGTACACATATTTTACACGCATTGCAATCAATTTATGGCTTCATTTCAAAAATACATCATTTAAAAAAGCAGCACATTTTCATAACACATTTTACAGTAATTCTTTCGAACAATAGTTATTTTGTCAATTTTATATAAATTTTATCATGTGTTTATATAAAACACGATAACTACAGTTTTGCTTTAAAAAAATGCTTTTAATTTACATCAACGAGAAAAATTGTGGCTACTGTACACCAAAGTTTCTTACAGTGTACGTAATTTGAGAAATGAAACAATTTTCTGGTACAGATCCGTCCCCTAGTTAATTTGAACATTAGTTAGATAATCTATCGAATAAATGATTTCTACATTTTAGTGGAAATATATCAGACAGCCGAAGTGTAGTAAATGGTGACTGGAGCACGTTAAATTTGTCGGGTCACAACGTCCTCCATGTTCCCATAACAAATAATACCTCAGGGGTAATGGATTGAAAATCGATCATTCTTTGGTTTAGGTAAAAATTTCGATCTATGGATGAATGAATGTATGAATGGGTCCGCCCTATAAAAGGGTGTGACATATGGGCGTGGCAAAAAACGAGTTTTTGGCCAAAGATGGCGCCACTGGAAAACAAGAACAATCGCACCCCCAGTGCCTTAATAGCCTACGACAACAACAACAAGTGGTAATACATTTTTTTTCTTGCATTTTGAAGAGTTTATTATATTTTATTATATTAATTTATTATATTAAATTATATTATTAATTATTTATTATATTAATTGTATGACGGATAAAAAAGTGAAACACATAATTACTTTAATTTCTTTGTCTAGATTGGTTCCTTTACCCTTGTTTTTCTTCCGTTGTTTTTTCACAACTCCCACAGCTTTCATGTAAGATTCCTGGAGACACTTGTGTTGCTGAATAAAACGCTTCTGTTCACACTGAAGAGGAGAGGAAAAGAAGCAGAATTATAAAACAATACACACAAAAAAATTTTTTTTTCTCTTTTTGTTTTTTTTAAAAATTTCCAAGTGATGCAATTTTGATTTAAAATTTCTCGTTTTGGCTCCTTCATCTTTGCAATCAAATTTATGACGGAAAAAAAATGGCCCAAGCAGCACCAAAGTGTCAAATAATATATTGCTTAAACCATCTATATTTAACTGAGCAATTAAAATCTTCGTTTTAAAAGTTGATAAAGGGTACCTTATACTCGAAATTGGTACATACAAAATTACGATAGAAATAATTTTAATTAGAAAAACAGTCTTGTAGGTGCTTAATTTATTGTATTGAATAAAAATAACAATTATTTTCAAAGAAAAGAGGGATTTACTGTCTGTCAGTCACAAGATAATCTTTGCTGAAAGCAATTCTGAGACTTTAAATTTTGATTGCCAAACCATACTAATCATTAAATTTTTAGAATATAATAAAAATAATGCATTTGATTTTTAATTAAATGCAACTAGCCAATAAATTTTAAGTAGGCAATTTTTTAATGTGCAATAAATCGTTTTTATATTTTTCAGTGTATATTTGATTATAACTTAAATATTTTTTAAACGTCAAAACACCCTGAAGCTGACGAGGCATTTTGAATGTAACTATCTGAAAGGACAGCTTTAAGTGTAAAATTAAATGACAAAAACTAACTGCTAAATAATAAAATATGTTGAACATTGAGTAAGAATTGAAAAAAGAAAAAAAGGATGTTAACCTCAGCGCTAATGTCAAAAACGAAAGTGACATTTCCAAGTTTCTTTTTTAAACCAGCGAAGACATATTTAGAACTCGGCGCAAAGACGATACCAAATGAAAATTTTTTCCTATTCGAAGATAGTGGTGATAAAAGAATGTACTAAAAATAATTACTGTAGATGAATACGTGAAACCCTAAAATTAGAGGGTAAAAGTACAAAGACATTAAATTATAAGAAGCCTTATTCGGAAATAAGTATTTGGAAATGCACATATTTTAAGGCAGTTATTATTTCCTCAATAACAATTCGTCATCGATGTTCGTGATCGAGCTTTTCTCAGATAACGAATGAAAAATTATTAAAACTTTATTATTTAAAACGTTAAAATATAATTAAATGGTTGAAAAAACTCTTTTTGATAAAATAGATCTGTAAGCCAGCAGTTATCACTAATATTTTCTTTTAATTTTTTCAAAAAACAAACTCGTAAATGGGAAAAATTTCTTTTTCAAACGTATATCCCGAAAGGACAAAGTAAAAGTTTTGAACACTGTTTAGGATCGGAACTGATTCTTGCATCCATTGTCCGAATTTTAAGACAATGGCACAAACAGTACTGGAAGTTGTAAGAGAAGTACATACAAACCTTTTCTCTCATTGTTATAAAATATGAAAATCTAGATAATTTTCTCTAAAAAAATACTCACCCAAACAACTTAAATTATGAGGCTAATCATTATATTGATCCAACTTCGAATTAAATTTAATTGACGCTTGAAAATTCCAGAAAGTAAACAAATACTTACAGCTACAACTTTGGTATCCTTATCGATATTTGTCTCAAGGGGTACCAATAGATCCACGTAGAACGCTTTCAACTGAAAACAATAATAATGCAAAATCAATTTAATATTTATACTCTACAAACAGCTGAAAATGGAAATAATAATGCAAATAATAAAAAATCCTTCAAAATTTATAAATCAAAGTAAAAAAGTAAAAGTATATTATCAAAGTAAAAAAGTAAAAATGGTACATTTTACTGTAAGAATCACCATTTGATGAAGAATATACGCTAGTAAATAATATATTCAGGCAAGAAATGTTCAAGCTCAAAAATACCATACGATATTACTCAGTTTCGTTAATGCTTTTCCAAAAATTACATATTTTTGCCTATTAAAAAGAATCACAACTCTTAGAAATAGATGCAAGTCTTTAACAAAATTTTTTTTATTACATAAAGTAATTAAATTATATTAGCAATTTTAATATAATGGTAATTATAATATATTAGTAATTATTATATATTAGTAATTATAATATAAAGTAATTGGAAACTGGCATAATGAGGCGTAACTTTTACGAATTGGAGTAATGAAAGTATTTACTCAATTTCGTCGCGCATAAGCATTTAAAGCAATAAGATGGTTGTACCTTACGTTGTTTTTAAACAAAGTACTTGTAAAACAGCACTAATCTATCTGAGCAATAATAAATCTATCTGATCTGAATTATATACAAAATACTCTCTACTTAATTACAAATTAATGCATTATTGAACCTTAAATACTCAAAATACAATATTGACCCCTAATAAATACTTGAAATACAATATTGAACAAAAAGTAGTCGAAATGCAGAGTTCAAAGTTGTGGGAAAAAGAAGATTTTTCTGGAGGAGAGTAGCTCGCTATGCGCATTAGCAACGCATAAAAGCAGTAAATATTATGATTAGTAAATTTATAGCAACGATTGGGTTATGATTAGGATTAGACTTGAATGAAAAAGCATTTAAATGAAGTAAAAGAACACAAACCTACAATGTTAAGTTGCTGGGATTGAATTTCCTTGTGAACATCAACTAACTGCAACAATGCTGTACCTGCAATTGAAACGGAATAAAATTAAATTTATAAAAACATTTGTTACTTATTTTAGGGAGATAATATGAGAAAACTTAAATATTGGATGAAGGAATAGATTCCCAATTTTATACTAAATTTTAAACAAGAAAAGTAACTAAAAATGCGAAAAATCAAGCCATATCATGCATGAGCTAACAATTTCGAGGTAATAAAAGAGCATAATTTATTAAAAATAACAAAATACGTTCAAAACTCAATAATCGAAATGTTATAAAAAGGCAAAATCTCTCAGTATGTATCATAACATTAGATCATTCTAGATTTGTCCTGATGAGAAGCGTGTTTGCGTATACATTTATGTACGTGTTTGCGTATACATTTATGTGCGTGTTTACGTATACATTGAAATTTTAGGAAATGAATGAAGCTTTTGAACTAATATTTCATTTATGCTCTATTTTATTAAAATTCGTCAAAATCAATAATTTTCTCCATTTTTGTAATAATCTCTGAGCCACGACATGTCCATGAATTTATCAATATCCTGAAATTAATGATTATTATGTAGTAAAAATAATCATCAAAACTAATTAATAATTCTTCTTTTGTTTATAATCCATGCGTAATATAATAATCTATCTAAAAAAAGAAGTTTTTGGGTCAATCCAATGTCGCAGACAAATCAAATGCGGTTCCTAACTTTAATATGAACGCGTCCTAAAGGAATAGGTCTTCTATCCTCCATTTTCGTGCTAATATCATATTTTATAACCTGGTAATATAGTTATGAAAATATTTTTCAATCATTTTGGAGAGCTGTACCAAGTACATGGCACCTGTTTTCCCTTCTCACTTTATATGTTTCTATTTCCGTATTATTTGGTATTTTTTCAGAATTTTTACTTGGTAAAATTTGTGTTAATTTTCATGGGGTGGGGAGGATCATGTTACACTATTGCATTGATGTATTTTGCTTTGTCTATATTAATACAATATTAGAAAACACTATTTTTGCAGATCTAACCATGTGAGCTGATGGCAAGATTTTTTCTCGTTGTTTTTCACTTTTTTTAAAATATTTTCACTTAATTGTATAATTCAATTCTTCTCTTTTAAATCTTTCTTTCCTTCCTTGCTTTTTTTGCTTTTCTTCCATTCTTAATTGTCACTCAATTTTTAATATATATAGAACATATTAGGAAAATAGAACATATTAGGTAAAAAGGATTGTGGGAGCTGGTTTTAGATAAAGAAAGAAACAGAAGTATCTGGCATTATCCTAAGAGATTGTTTTTGCTCAGTACACTTTTAATTAAATATCCAAGATAGTATTTTATCGAAGATTTATTTAATATTAATATTTTTGTGGTCGAAATATTTTATAGTCAAAATATTTCGACAAAGCATCATCATCATCATCATTATTATTATTTATGAAATGAATAAAAATTAATAAACTGAATTGTTAATAAACGTTTAAGCCCATTTTCCCAATATACTGGCTTAGATATGAATAAACATTGTAGGAAAAAAAATTTGAATCAATTCGAATCAGAACAAACATATTATTCTATTTTAAAATATAAAGGAATAAAACCGACAGCTCCGAGAAATAGAAAGCTTTTCTAAGCATGCACAAGAGAACAATAAATAAAAAAATTAGAGAAAACATAAATTACACTCTAAATTTAATCCTGTACTAAATTTTTAAAAGCACTGGAAATAAATTCTCAGTCATGTTGTTTCCTGTTTTCAAAAAAGAATAACTTCAACATTCTTTTCACAATTCTAACACGAAGAATTTAAAATATTTTTTTAAAGGAAAAAAAAAAGAAAGCTGCGGAAAGGGAACTTTTTTCCCCTTTGCAAAATGTTTTCCCTTTTTGGCGAATCTGGTTAAGGGATAAGAGCCCTAACAATCCACTATCGGGGAATTCGGGGTCAAAACATTTCCATCTTATGCATAAAATATTTGTCGCGGGATCTTCTTTTTTGATAAATACAGCAAAAGGGAAGTTTGAAAATTTCAGATTTCTTATTCAAAGAATTCATTTTAAAGCAGTTGCTCAATCTACTCCGCTCTCCCCTCCCATGTTTTTTTTAAATATTTTTTTTTATTGCTATAAGGAAAAAAATTGGAAATAAGAAATAAGCATAGTCACATGTAAAATGAACTGTTTAAAAAACATTTTTTAAGTAATTTTTTATTTTATAGTTTTACTTTAAAGGTTTATTAAACAATAAAATCAATAAAAATTTAATTCTTTGTTTAGACAATAATGAACAGCTACAAATACTGAATATAAAAATTTGTGACTCTTTTTCGCTTAACGTTAATTGTTTTTTCATTTTAGGTCTATTCTGTTATTGCCTAATTTCTTTTATAAGAAATTTTATAAATATTTTTGAAATTTACATCACTACTATCAATGTTTCCAGCAACATTGTTTTTCCCTTTATCTTTTCCTCGTATAATACTTTCCTTTAAAAATGTATTTTAATACAATTATGTGTATTTAGGAAAGAAACAATGTTTCAGACTAAAATTCTTGTTTATTTTACAATTTTACTATTTATGTTTTTCAAATATTTTTTATTAAGGTATTTTTCAGGTTATCAAAATTTGGGTGCAAGAGATAATAAAACTGACAAAAAACGCAAACATTTAACACTTTTACAAGACATTTCTAAAAAATTTTCTTATTTTACACCTTACCATCTACTATTGTAAAACTATTGTCTTTTTGTGGTAAAAGCTATACAAAAGCCACCAAGTCGTCAAACGCTGGAGTGATCGATCACTTTAACTGAGATCTAACACCTGTGGCCGATCCAGTGTTCTGTTCTTTGCTATTTTACATTTCATTATACTGACTTTAAGAATAGAATAATTTTTAAACTGTAAAATGTTATGAAGACGAATAAAACTAATCATCTTCAATAAATAAAAAGTAAAATGTCGTTGATTTCTGTTCTTCACGATATTTTTGAACTTAACACACTAGTTAAATTATCAGGGTCCACTCGAAAACTAAATTTTTAAAAGTGATTCTACAAAAGCAATTTCAAAAAACGATTTATTGTTAAAATCGTTTGCTTCGAAATACAGTTCAGAAAATAAGACGCATTAAGAGACTCCTTTTGTGGAATGGAATATTAGGTAATTCGTAAACTGTATTTTAATTAGAAAAAAAAATCAAACTAAGAAAAAGAGATTGTGGCATTTTTATTTCAAATTAAAATTGCATATATAAATACTACATTTTTCAAGTGCGGTGGCAAGTCAACGAACCATATGTTCGATTCGAAATTAATTCTAAAAAAACTGATCTTTCCGAATGTTGGCAGAATTCCACCGAGATGGAATTGAGAAGAAGCTATTCATTCGGCCCAAATGAATTCGGTGTCTCTGTGGGATGGAGAGACTAAATTAAAAGCATAACCATTTCACACTGCACACTCGGGGAAAAGGGGGGAGGGAAGGAAAGAAAAACATGATTAGAACAAGAGGGCTGATTATGTTACCCGCAGTTGTTCCCCCCAAATATCGAGTAAAGGAATTCTATGATAGGGTGTAAGGACAATTTTCCATCTTCCTTGTATTGGATGGAAACGTCTTTGGAGAGGGGGCTGCTATTACGTAATGGAGTTTTCTGTTTCGTACGTGCTGCTTTTTGTTTGGTAAGAAGAGCAGTAATAGCTGTTGCGTTCTTTATTGAAGAATTAAAAATATAGTGCCAATTACATGTCACTGAATAAAGATATACTTTTCGATAAAAATTTATTGTCCACATTATCATTATTGTATTTTACAACTGACCCATTTTTGAGTTTTCGACTATCAATGTTCAACTCCGTAGCCCCCTAATTTTTGATCAATCCAGTAGACAAGAGAGTAAGTGGATCGATATTTGGGACAAACTAACTTTCGTGGAGGACTGTTTGATGGAACTAAACCGCATTTGAGTAACATGAAGAGGAAAAACGCGATAATCTCCCACGGTCAGCACGACCGTCAGGAAATTCTAACCAGCTTTCTGTCTACGTCAACATTAGAGTCGGTGCGAGCCTTGAACAGAATTCGTATAGACCAACCATCGCTTGGATTCGAACCCGTTACTGGCACTTTAACCCCTGAGGCACCGCGGCTAATTTATTTTATATATATATATNATATTGTTAACGAGTTTTTTAAAACTTGTGCGCTCCTTTTATGCTACGCCTACGCTCGTTTGAAACTGGTTGCACGCAGAAAAAAAAGTTATTTAACTCCCCCCCTCCCAGTTTTTTTATACTGATTGACAGAACAGATTATTTTAGTTATTTCTCCGGCATTTGTACTCTCTATGCAAGAGATTTTTAAAACGTTTTAAAAAGTTATGAAAAGCAAACAACTGGATTTTAAAAAAAAATTGCGTTACATTATAAAGATTAGGCTTGATCTTAAAAAATGCACAAGCAAAAAATGGAAATAATTTCCGAAAAAGACTCGAGATTAGATTTTTTTTTAAATAAAAAACTTCCTTTCTATAAAGCGCGTTTAAAGCCATTTCTGCATTGTGTTCTGTAGTTTTACGTTACATCTTTACAATGACTTCGAATATTTTTTGAATAAAAACATTTCAGTAAAATATCTTGAGGGAAAAAAAGGATTTGAATTTATGCAACAGATCCAAAGGGTTTTCATATCATAAGAGAAGTTTCCAAAAGGTATTCAGATAGACCTTAAGACAGTGGTTCCGAATTTTTGTCGACTATCTAAACTTGAACCATCTAGTTTACGTAGCATTGGCAAAGCCTTGCTTCATTTTTCAAAAAAAAAATATATATAGATAAATAAATAATGGGTTGTTGAATTCACTTCCAAGCATCGGCTTCCAGTTTAACAGCAATTTTTGGAGAATGAATAAGTTGAAATTGAATGTAATAAGCTGATCAACTATGATTTTTTTTAAATAAACTACTTTGAACTGTAAAAATAGTTAACAGAAAAAATTAATTTCTCATTCTTGAATTTGGATTTTTTTATTTTGAATTTTAAATTTCGATGAGAAGTACTGGTGCAATTATTTGTAAATGCATATCCTTTACGTAATTTTTTCGATATATTATTATTGGGAAAATATATGCATATTTAAATCTTAGCGATAGATGGGACCATTAAAAAACAAGAAATGAACCTTCTGTCTTAAATTCGCTTGCTTTCATCAGGCTTGCTGGTATTGGTAAGTAGCTTTAGAAACAACAACATGATTTTTGAAATTTACATTTATTTTTAAAATCAACAATCCATATTTTATTTAACATTTAGGTTAGTTTTTTAGAACTATTCAAGCAAAATATCTGTGGAAAAAAAGAAACAATTTTTTTCTAATAGCAATTTATTGAATTATTCAGGAAAAAATAAGCACTTATAAAAAATTACTAGATTCAACAATAAAGAAATTAACCAGATTCAATATGCTTCTCTGATAACCATTCTCAGCTTAACGAGTTCTTATTGTGCTCTAATTTAAGCAAAAGACATAATTTAGTTTGTTTTATTAATTTTATGCATACATTGGGAAACAAATGCAGAACTAAACTTAATGTCACTACAGACCTGTGAATTAATTTGTCTGGCGTAAAACCCAATTTTAAAACTATTTAATTAATAGCAAAGCGATAAAAAAACATGCTCCCATTTAATATTTTAAGAATAATTATTTTTCTCTTTTTAATAAATATTTTCAAAATTGCTAATGAGCTTTGATTATGAAGTCGGAGTTCTGCTAAAAGGAGCTCGATCATTTAGTGTTCTTTTGTTGAAAAGAATTGGAAACTGCTGCAATAGTTAAACAGTAAATAAACAGACAAAAATACTATTAACAGGACATATTAATATATACTAAATATATTAATAGGTAAAATTATAGATTAGTAGTAATCGGTTTTTTTAAACTAACGTTGAAAATCAACAAGTCATATAAATGTGACAGTAATGTCACGATTTAATAATACTGACAAATAATTATATTAATATATAAAAATATATTTAGATAAATAGGATAAATAATTAATATATTAAAAATAATAAAATTTCAGCACGAACGAAAATAAGTATGGAAATCTTACCAACTCCATCTATGATTACCATAGCTCAAAAATTTTTTCAGATATGTATCTCGAATGCAGATACAACAAAAATAGAATACGTTTAAAAAAAAAATCACGATGTGCTAAATGTGCATATTTGAAAACTATATTGCAATTATTTTTCCTTTTAAAAAAAGAGGAATGCAAGAGAATGAATAATTCCTCAAAGTCATAAGATATAATATAATCACGGAAAAATAATTTTAAAATAACATAATTACTAATGCTCCGATTAAGAAATAATTCAAGCTCAAATCCTCGTTTTTTTATTATTTTTTTTATTTATTTTTTTTTTTTCAGCCACGGACCGGAAAGTTACATTTAAGGCAAGCAGGAAGAGAGAAAATTTCTACAAAACGAGCTTTGCTCCTAATAAAGAAGGCAGGGGAAACCCAAGCTAAAGAATTAAGACAGTAATTATTTTTAGAAAACTGATAAAAAATGAAGAAATGCTCTTTTTTTTGCTGCAACTCTCATTCATCATTGTCAGAATTCAAAATAATTTGTCCCCTTAGCAAGCATTCCAAAGAGTCTTCCATTCACATTCTATGAAAAAATGGTTCACGATTCATAATAAATCACATGTTAAAGTCATGTTAAAATTTATGGCTACACACTGTTAAATGCTTCGTTAACTTGAGGCGAAAGTAAGAAATTATATCAAACTAGTTTGTTCGGAAAATTTGAAATAGACGAAAACTTTTTGCACATTGTAACTATAAAACATACATAAAAAAAATTTGCTATATGTCGCAAGTTTTAAAATATATTTTAATCATACATATTTTTTAAGAAATTATAACATTTACTCTGCTAAATGAATATTTTGTTTTTATTTTAGATTACAATACATGCTTTCCAATTTAGGCCGTTATAATTGCAATAAATCAACTTTCGTGGTTGTCTTACCAATAAAACAAGTAAATAACGAATTTCAAACATTTAACATTTTTTGAAAAACAACCTAATAATAAGTTGTTTTAAACAAGTATAGAGCATACACAAAAATATATCTACCATTAAATTTTAAAATGTGTTCCTTATTAACTTAACATTGTTTTAAAAATAAACAAAATAGTATTCATTAGAATGCTGTGTTCATTTGATTGTATTCATTTGATGGTATTCATTAGAATGTTCCAATTACAGCAACGAAAAATATAAAACTTCACTATAGGCCTCTCAGTTACTAAGTAGAAAGAACGTAAAAACTATTACAGTATTTTTGTAAACTTTTCAATTGCTAAATTTATCGAATTGAAATAATGCGAAATTTAATTACTTTTAAAAGTAGTATTTTTAATAGAATAAGTCATTTTCAATTACTCAAAATATCAAATAATTCAAAACGAGGAACCCCTTTACTGGAAATGTAAATATTTTATTTAGCGAACCTAACACACCTAAAGGAAAAGTTGGACGACGAAATATTCAAAAGGGGAAACACTTTTATTAAACCAACATCATTTTCGAGGGGAAAATAGAATTTCTGCAGCGTCTTTTAGAAAATCCATCGAAATATTGCGGTAAATATGGACCTCAATATTCAGAAGGTAATAACCTTCCGAGTTCCGGTGTTGCCACGCCACATTAACAAATTCGACTGAGTAAATGACGCGCAGACGATGATGAAATGAACGAGCGGTTTATTTGCTTTAATAAAGAGAGCTCTGGGATTTCCAGAAACGAATTCATTGGAATGCGTGGAACAAAGGATTTCATATTATGAATGGCAAGTGCAAAATTTAGTAAACAATAGGATAACATAATATTGTTCGATAACCAAACGAACATAATTTGAAACGATAACTGAGAATCTAAATCGGAATGTTTTAGTTTTCTCAGCATGTAAACTGCACTTAATGAAGCAAACAGTTCGAAAATTAAAGTTCCGTGAGTTCTGAATGACAGGGACATTTATAAATTGAAAATTTAATTTAAAATTAGCAATAAGTGTCAAAAGATCGTTTTCTTTTATAGATATGAGAATTTTACAAAAATTATGCTATGAATATTCAAATGAAGATAGGGTTTATCTTATGCTACGTGTGAAAAGAAAAACAACGGGAATGAAGCACAAATAATGGCACAACAAAGGGCATACTATATAGTTTCGGTTCAATAAACAGGAACACACAAATTTCAACAAAAAAATAAATAATTATTTATATTTACATTATTTTGATTCATTATAGTTTCGATTTTGTTTAATATATAATTTATTATCTTATTAGTTCCTACAGTAATCCTATAAATCTTTATCCATAAAATCTTATAGCGCAAAAGGCGATTTTTTTCTGAGAAATAAGCAGCTTAGAAGAAAGTAAACTCATAAACGCGATAGAATATATATTTTGAAGAAAAATATTCAATTAAACTTGGCTATTTTAGTTATTTTTAACACTAGATTGCCCAAGGAAGTCACTTTGACTGCTTTTTAATTTCAATTAGAAAAACAATGATGACGCAATTTCTTAGAATTTTGAGACTTTTTGTACATCATATAATTCTTTTTATTGTTAATATTTACTAATTACTTGTTATATAACTGAAAATATCAAAAATATAAAAATTAATTTTAAACAAATTTCTTTATGCATTAGTTATTCTTTCACAATGCAGTCATTTTGGCTGCCTTTGGGCAATATAGGTATTTCAGTCTTTCTAGTGTTAAATATTGTGCATAAATATGAAAGATTATAATTTTTAGTATAGTCGAAATTATAATTATTTTGTACATATAAATACATTGATACATTCAAAGTGAATTTCTTCACATTTTGATCATAAAACGAATTCCACTAGATTCAAATCATAAGATATTTTATGCCATAAACTATCCACGAGGTTATTTGAATCGATTTATTTTACCTTTCTTTATAAATACATATTTCATATAAATAAATAAATAAATATTTTGGTATAGTATATCTGACCAGTATAGCTATTAACTGAGGTTGATGTAAGCAGGAAACTGTAGACTAATTACGTTTCTTTTACTATTTTTTTTTTCGCATTATTACGATTTTATTATTTCGTACTCGCGTTTGTTACGGTGGATCACTGCAATCAAAATTTTGGAAACTAAGTTGACTGAACAAAAAAAAACGCAAAATGCCTTACTTTAACAATAAAGAAAAAAAAATTCTTATCACCACCGAAATTTTTTTAAATGGCTGAGTTCAACAGTTATCAATTTTAAGTCTGACAAAATTAAAATCATTTTACTTTTTTAGTAAATTTAAAAAGCGTAGTCTTTAAAGTATTTATTTTATTCAGGTAATGTTAGGGTCATATATTACTAAAAATGAAAAATCGCCAAACTTGACGACTGGAAATTCATGATGTTCCGCGTGTGTAGAAATGACTCCGTTTTTCAGAAGCATTCTCAAAAGCTATGTCTTTTTTACAGCACTTTTAACAGTACAAATCCATTTTGTTTCACTTATAAAGCGATAAACACATTGTCAGCAGCTGGAACGTTAAAAACAGAACGAAAATAAAAGTTCCATTTAACTCCATCCGGGGTTAGTGCAGAGGAAATTCTAAATTTATGAACACTGATCTCTAAACCCATTCGTCCAGCAAAACAGGGATCTCGCAGCTGTCACGGAACAAACTCATTGGCGACAGCCAAATTTATCTCACGACACCCTGTGTCACGAAAAGGAGAGGGGGGTCTATGATGTTATCTTGTCATCCTTGTTGGCAACACGAGCTTGGCTTCAAAGTGAATGAAGTCTCGAATAATCTCTTTGGTGAAGGGTCATTGCCCAATGGTAAATAGAACACATGATGTTGTTCAACATCGAGTTAAAATCGAAGTATCATTCATTGTCAGGTAAAACAGGGATTCATTGTCATTAAAACGATTTTGAATATAGACATTTCTATTAATCTAGGATGAAATTAGAAGAGGATAGTGCTCTTATCGATTTAATAGGACTTATGTTACAAGCAAATCTTTTCGCCGAATAATAAGTAAAAATTTGTTTTTATAACACACACAAGTTTTGAAAAATGATTGAAATAGTAAATAAAAGGAATTCGGAGACTTCTAGAAATGAAATAAGGTATCCGCTGATGCCCTTTACTAGAAACGGGGTCGAAAATTTTTTAGTCCTTTTCCCAATTTAAACATTTAGAATTTCCAAATTAAAAATTTAGAAATTTTTTTAATAACTTAAAAGTTGATTGCATTTTGTCATTACATAAAGAATATAAAATGATTATAGATAAATATACAAATACCCATTCAAAACTTTAAAGCAGAACCTGTTATAAATTGTTATAATTTTATTACAAAAAATGTCCCTTAAATTCTTAAAATATCGCTCGATGAAAACTGAAGAAATTTCTGTTTGCTTTGATTTCAGTTTTTATTAAAAGAGAAAAATCAATCCCTCTTTTTTTTTTCACTCGCTATATCATTCTGAATTTCTAGACTACCGCTTGTTATTACATAAAAGAGTATTAAATGACAATCGATAAACAAATATTTAATTACCTGTACCTAATCTTATAATAAAACACTAAAACAAATTATTATAAATTAGCTAAAAATCATATCGATTAAATTCTCAAAATCCAAATAAAAAAAATTCAAAAACTGATAATTTTTTTCTAAAATCTAAAAACAAACATTTATTTATTTAATAAAAACTAAAATCAAAATATACATATCATTCTCTCATTTTTTCCCCTCACTATATAATCAAAAATCATTTAAAGTAACGTTTGTCATGGCATAAAGGAATATTAAATGATGACAGATAATCAAATATACAATTACCCATACAAAAACCTATAGCATATTCTAATACAAATTGTTACAATGTTAGCTACAGAAAAATCATGCTGATAAAATTCTTAAAATATCGTCTGATAAAAAAAATTAAACTAAATTCTGGAGCTTTTTCAAGGGTCATAAACAGCTAATAATGTTTATAAATTTAAAACATTAAAATACTCATAGTGTTAAATTATTTTAACCATTAGTTATAACAAAGTTTAAATGAATGTATATCGTATTGGGCAATCTGTTGTTTTTAACATAATTTCCTTTGATATTTCTTTCATAATATAAAATTTCAGTTTTTATTACAAAGGCAAATCATTCTCTTTCTTTTTTCACTCAAGATATCATTGATAATCTTGTAGAGCTACAAGTTTAGAATTTAGAGCGAAAAAATTTCAAGTTTAAAAAAAAAATTAATAAACGAGGATAGACAAACAAAAATTACAAAACCCATATACAAAGACATACGCATTATTATATATTTGTTATCAAAAATTTATTTATTAAAAAAAATCACGTTGATTAAGTTTCTGGTAAAAAAAAATCTAAAAACATATGCTGAATTCAGCAAGTTTATAAAAAGAGGCGCTGCTAATTGCTAATAAGGCGCAAAAATTAAAAACATTAAAATCTGCATTTGTTAACGAAAAAGGTTCACGCTTCAGTTGTAAATGAGTTAAGAAAAGGTTTACATTGTCATATTCTCAGTCATTTATTAAAAGGTTACTCGATCGATTCTGTCATGAAAATGGGTATCCATTTACACGCATCGTCATTTTTCACGCTCAACTTCCATCGTTTGCGCACCCTCCCTGCAACCAAACGAGAAAAATGTTTCTAAAAATACTTTGGACTCTACCTATCCTAAACACTTAGTGTCAAGAATTCGAAAAGGGTCTTTGGCCCGATTAAGGACAGAGAACTTTATTGTTCCAAATTAATGAGTTGTTTCTCTTGTTGTACAGAAGCATAATTTAACGTGACTTTTCAATAAAGATTCTGGAGGCACTTGTGCGTTTAAGGGAGCATCAATCTTATTAAAAAATAAATATAAAAAAACGATTGCTTTTATTTGGTGTTAATGAACATTATGGAGCATTTTCTTTCCTGTGAAAATTAAAAGACACAAAAGAAAAGGGATGAATATACAACTACTGTCGAAAAATCGAAATTGAAGATGGTTTTATTGGGTACATTTTCCATAAATGCAAATAGTAACCTGCAAACTATAAATAAAATTATTAGAATTATTAGAGGGCAACTAATGTTATAAAACAACGTAAGTGACGTTGTTAGAAACGTTTGCTTGTTGTTACAAACGTATCTCAACGTAGATTCGTGTGAATCGTGCGATTAAATGGTTACATTTCAAATTTTCAAAATTTCCACACATCCTAAATTCATATTCATGAGATTGAAAATTATGCATTTTAGCAATGCAGAACGCAAAATTTAAAAAAGTTTACAATTTTATTATATTTCATATTCTCGAAAATTAAATAAAATAAATCACATATCGTGATTCTTATACATGCAATTCAGAAATCCCTCATCACAATTTATATTCATGGAATTTAGAAACCATGCATCACGATTAATATTCTTGCGATTCATATGACAGATTTATGAATCACAGGTTGATTAAATTTACAGTATTAAAAAAGCACACACCACGATTTTTATTCACAAGATTAAAAAAAAAAATCACATATGGCAATTCATATTCAACCGAGTTAAAAATTAAATAAAAATTAAGAAAAAAATAATACTTGATAAAAAAACGAGAGAAAAATTTAAAAACATTACTCTCAAATTTTGGTTTTCCTTGTTATTCAAAACCAGGGTGCGTAGCCAGATTTTTCAACAAAAAAAGCACATTTTAAGCATTTTTAAAGCACTAAAAATATTTTTAATCACTTTCATAACTAGGATATCACTTTCATAAGGAATCACTAGGAATCACTTTCATAACTAAAATCATAACTAGGATAGGTGCAGCAATAAAAATTATTCTCTTCTAATGTTTAAAGTTCTAAATTTATAAACATAAAATCAACGAAATGCAAAAACTTGACATAACCATGATAAAATAGCTACTTCTTGATAAATATTGCTGGGAAAATTGTGAAAATCATGCTTTTTTTGCAATTTATGATGACAATCGACACGGCAAAAAAATCTCTTTTTGAAAGATAGAAAATTAAGCACTTTTTACGAACACTGAATTAAAAAAGCACTTTCAAGGGCTCTTAAGAACGTAAATGAAAAATAATAAAATAATTAAAAACACAACGCACCCTGCAAAACAGTACATTAAGAAGGGGAAGATACGTATTGGGACAAATTGACAATACGTCAACGTATTGTCAATTTGTCCCAAAAGAAACTGACAACTATCAAAAATTTCACACGAATTAGCTTCAAGATTTATTTTTCAACTTTAATTGTTTTCCTGTGGCAGTGAAACCTGTCAAGTTGATCCCACTTGTAAGTTGAGCATCTGTGCTCCCAATATCAAGAAACAAACTTTTTCTTTTATTAAATAGAGATAAACCTTCGTAACCTGACTTTCTATCTTGCATATTCATTGAAATAAGTAAATTTTGTCATGGAGTAATTGAATGCTATTCTAAACCCTTCCTAATTTGAAAAAAAAAACGTCTTAGGAAATTTCCTATTTTATCATGTTTTGCATTAGGATTTCACTGAATTGGAAAAATATTATTAAAAGCAAAGCTAACCTAAACCTCCTCTAGTTGACTATATAGGATCGCTATTAAGGTCATTAGTAACAAGTACGTTTATAAGTACATACAATAAAATAAATTCTAAAATGTTAGGTTTTACAATTGCATGCATGCTACTGTATATTGATATTCTCAGAAATTATAATAAAGTACCTAGCATGCATGGTTAATACATATTTTTTCAACTAATCTAAAACTATGTTACTATTCAACTTTTGCAACAACTTGAAACTCATTATAATAATTAATCTAATTTGTTAATGTAATACACATGGGTACAATGTAGATCTGCCACCTCGTGGTGTACCCCGGACAAAAGGATCTACAATGCTGGCATGAGTAAAACCAACATGAAATTTTAAATTCACATTAAAAGAAATTAGCCAATCTTCATTTTGATTAATAATACATAAGAAAACGAAAGGAATAATTTTATATGGAAGTAGCATGATATAAGAATAACATGATACAAGAAATTACTGGAAAAAAACAATGGCATATCCACCTCAGTAAATTGACCAATTGCTAAGTTTGACCACTAAAGTAATGCACATAAGGTCACTTGCACATGTTTCACTGTACACGTTTTTAAAACCGGTTAGTCTGATTTAGTAAACTTAGTGTCTAATGTTAAAAATAGCGATTCAAACTACAGAAAAATGGAAATTTTGATAGATTTTCAATTTATATTGCAAGCTTCCAAAATCATTTTGAAATTATAAAATTAACATACAACAAGGCGTTTTTGCTTAAAGTATAAAAACACCTTAAAAATTATATCTCCAAACAAATGGGCATAGTTCAAAAGCCAAATGATATAAAATGTCACCACCTACAGAAGAATTCCAAATCCCTTTGGAGACATTCGAAACACCATAAACGAACCCTGCTCGATCCTATAAGCCCACCCTTTTCCCCAAAGCAAGAGTGCACCAAAGCTTGAAACACAAGAGATGGGGTTTCCGAGGAATTTTCCAGAAAATCCCCCCATCCTGTAAGAGGAACCTGTCAAACCTAGACAACCGAAAAGACAACACGTTCTTTTTCTCTTATTCTAAAATTCTTTTGTCTTTTCCATTTCTTTGTCGAGTGACCCTTTTTTTCTTCCTGAATTCTTTCTATACAGATTAAAGTTCTTTAATATGTCTCTTTTTTTTTAGTGTTCCATTCTCTAATGTGGGATTTAATGTTTGGAATGAGATGATAGACTTTTATAACACACTCGTTTTCAAAACTTTTTTTTTACATTCGGAAAAACAAAATAGATTACAAAAGAACAAAGTAAACTTTTGAAACGTCTTATTTTTTGTTCTACTTTTAAATCTTATAATTAACGACTTTATCGACTATCAATAATTTATACTTAGTTATGCAATCATACTGTTTGCAGCATATAGAATAGGGAGGAACGAAAAAAGTCGAAGTATCTTAAATCTTTTTGGGGTAGTGTGCTCAAAAAGAATAAAATTAGCAGAATTATGGTATTGTTTAAATGAAAACTAAAAAAGAACTGCTATAGATGTTGAAAACGTTTACCAGACAAACATATTTCTTTATTAACGAATTGAGTAATTATACTTTGATTTGAAAAGCACGATGAGAAATACCTATGAAATTTTTCATAAATGCATGTCCTTGTCATAATGAATTTAAGAAACATTGTTATTTGAAAAATTTCTTCTTTTTTTAAAATTGCTATTACTTTTTACAGACATTTAAATAATTTTATAAAGACAACCGTAATATTAAATAAATAATAGATTAATAATCGGATCTAAATACAAGTTTTATTTTATAACCGTCGTTGAACAGCCGATCCAATTTTTTTTGGGTTTACGACTACTAATGTTCAACTCCGTAGCCTTGTAATTTTGATCCCAATCCAGAAGACAAGGGAACTCCTAGATCAAGTATTCGGAGAAATTAGCCTACGTGGAGGACTTTTTGATGGAACTACCCCAAATTTGGGTTACAGGGAGAGGAAGACCACCAGAACCTTCAACGGTTAGCTTGACAACCCATGATCCGTCTACCACTGAGGATATTTCATGTAAGCACTGTGGTCAGTGCAAGCCGGATGGGGATTTGTTTCGACCAGCCATCGCTGGGGATTCGAACCCAGTTCACCTCATTGGAAGGCGAACGCTCTATCCCCTGAGCCACCACGGCTCTAAATACAAGTTAAAAAAATTCCTAAGCAAATAAAAAAAATACCCTTTTTAATCTTTCACCGAACCTTATAGTTCCACCATTATAGGAACACCGCTTAAGAACCGCTAAAATTATCCATAGAGGCGACCGATAACCTCAATTTAGAAGTTCCCATTCTTTTGTTATCCCACGTTGGAGGAGGTGACACAGGGGGGCACGTGCCCCCTCAAAGATTTTCGAAAGTTATTAATTTTTTTCTTTAAAAAAGCAACAAACAAAAAGCAATTTTAATTTATTAAAAAAATTCGATAGTTCATTCATAATTTATCAAAATTATTTTATATTTACATCTTATCTTCATATTTATCGTTCTTAAAAAAGCGATTCCATCATCTCATACAGTTTGATATTTTCTAAAGTCTGATTTAAAACGAAGGCTTTTTTTATACTCATCGAAAATTAGCTTTATATATATATAACCATCGTTGAACAGCCGACCTAATTATGAGTTTGTGACTACTGATGTTAAACTCTGTAGCCTTGTAATTTTGATTCAATCTCGAAATTAAGGAAACTCCTGTATCAAGTATTGGAAAAAAAATTGCCTTAGTGGAAGACTTTTTCATATAACTAACGAGCATTTGCGTTACTTGGAGAGGAAAACCACGAAAACCTCCCACAGCTGGAATTTATAAGCAAATTATTTTGTAAAAAAAATTTTTTTTTTAATAAATTTTGTTTTCTCAGTTTTCGGAAATTTTATTTTCGCGTTTATAGCTTTACCTATTGAAAGAACATTGCTGTCAAGGCACTTATTTTGAAATCTCGCGTGGAGTACTTACGTTGCTTATTCAATTGTACGGCAGTGCTATTGAATAAGCAACGATGGCTACATAGTGACCATCCACAGTAAAAATAAAATAAAAATAAAAAAAAAAAAAACTAGTTAAAATAGAAAAATTTATTTCATATGAAATTTCGTATAACTATTTATTTCACGTAAATTCAAAATGTCAACCGTTTCATTCATATTAAAATCGTTTGCACCAGTTTTAATAACATACAAATAACGGCCTTAATTAATATGCATCCGGAAAATAAAACTTACGAGCTTTCATTGGTTACAGTTAAACCTGGAAAAAAAACTCTTTTGCAAACGATTAAATGTTGAAAAAAAGAAAAACTTCGTTTAACTGGAAAATAATAAGACCTATGAATGAAGACAACTGTGTCTGTTGACGACGAGCGGTCAGTGAAATGTTACGTTTCTATGAAGTGATCGATCCCTTTTGCATTATCGTTTTCTACTATCCATTCTCTTCAGAAAGTCGGTTGCAGTTTTTGTTCCCCAACACCCATCATTTTTTTATTTTATCGTTCTCTCCTTTTCGCAGTCTTTCCCTTTGGTCATCTCCAATTCAATAATTGATGGTTTCCGACTCCTCCTGAACCCACCCCTTCTCCCCTGTCAGAATTTTCCGCTAGCTTTGATTCGCTTTTAAATAATGAATCGGTAATAGATTCTATTTTCTACTTTTTTAGACTACTGAACTTGGAAATGGTGCATTCTTTGAATACTGATCGAATAGTCTGATTGGTAAAAAGAACAATAGGGGTAAAAAATCATTTTCAATGGGAAGTGAGTTCGAATGTTTCCATAAATAAATGAGAGATCTAAAATTAAAGAAATTTTCGATTTTTTTTTTTTGGCCCTGACTTAGGATTATAGGCTAAAAGTTCATTACTAATTTAATAAAATGAATGGAGTAAAACTATTTCAAGGTATTGGCCTCACGTGTACTTGAGTTTTTAGGCGAAAGTAAATTGCTCAGGGTCACTCTCCAATAATTTGCAATTAAAACAATTATTAATCTGGAAGCATGTCTATCGATTTACTTCTATTGCTAATTATTTTTAGTGCCCAGTATTTAGGAGCTTTTTTCCTAATTAACCATTGTTTCATTTATTTATTTTTAGAAAAATCTCATTTCTTCTATTTAAAATGCTTACCAAAGTTGTTCGTAAAGATAATATAAGATGCTCTTCAATATGCATTTTTAAAAGCCGTATCAAAAATGAAAAGAAAAAAAATAACAACACTGATGTTCGCAAATTAGAATTTAAATGAAGAAACAACCCAAACGTTATCGAAATTTGGTAAATTGCAGTAGAAGAAGGTGGTTGTAATAAACATGAAAAACTGGTTTAATTGGAGGTTAAGCTTTAGCTTGAACGCCTTTCTAATAGTCGGCTATCAACTGCTTCCTTTCGCACTTCTCTTATTGTTTATTACATTCTCCCTTGTTTTTTGTGATTTGTAAGATTTCAATAGAGTTTGCTTTTTTTCTCGCTTTATGTGCAATCCCTAATGTGTACACTTTGCTTTCATTTTTGATAAAAATTTTAAAGATACATATTAAGGGTGGCCTTTAAGAAATACTTTGCATTTTGCGAAAAATGCACCAAAAAGTTAATTGAAGTGTACGTGTGTTTTTGTTCTGGATACAGTCCGAAAAACGTGATTAAAAAATTCAACAAAACTCGATATGAGCATTTGAAAAAATGGACGCATCTCGAAACACGTGTTTAAGAAAATGGAACAGCTCGAAATGCGTGTCTAAGAAAAGGAAAACAGCTCGAAATGCTCGTCAAAGAAAATTAACACAGCAAAAAATGCGTATTTTCAGTNTGTAGATATTCTTGATTCATTAAGTTCCTTTCATCCCTTCAGTGGGTCGATAAATGAGTACCAAGCATGCTTGGGAACTAAACAACGGGAGTTTTCGCGTTCGGCTGACCACCTAACCGGAACATCTGCCTCTGCACCCCAGAGCCCAAAGGTCAAGAAAACTGAGATGGGCACAGCCGGCCTTGGCCCTCTATGGGCTGTCGCGCTTCTAAGTTTAGTTTATCTTCATACTAAGGGCAAAATATTATCTGACGTATATCTCGGTCTTGGGCGGATTCGGACCTTTAAATAATCCTATGTATCTCGGGCTCGGGTGGGCTTGGAATAAAATTCTTCGGGCTCGGACCTCTAAAAGTGAGTCCAATATTCATTGGAAGAAAAATGGACTTGCTTTGAAATATCGCCAACTTCTCAGAATTCATGTTTCCATACATAGGAATCCGGCAAAACCATGAAAAATGCATCCACACCATGATGCTTACGATAAATGCCCGTATAATTTTGTCCAGATAGTGTACAGTGATAACAGATTTTCACAATTTTATCTCTGCAGAAATTTACTGTCAAAAAGTACCTTTTTTGTCACATCATTGTGCATTTAGAATCGTTTTAAACAACTTATTTTTCACAAAAACACTATTGCATTTCAAGCTTTGTTTTTTTCTAGACAACGAGCAACTGAGGTAACACAAGAGGGTAAATATCACAAAACTTTTAAAAAAAGATTAAACATTTCACAGACTCAAAATGACGAATAAGATTTTTTTTAAAAAAGAGACTTAAACCAAAATCAACTAAGTTTCTTATCACAGGGAGACATCTTAAGGCAACCTCGCAAACCGAAGTCGTCATCATAGAGTTCTATTATTAGAGGCTTTTCGGGGCCTCGGTAGCATTTCTCGGTCACAGTGATTGCTCTTGCACATAACGTGATTTTTAAGCCTCTCTCTCTTTTCGAACCATGCGGGTCAGGTGACAAGTTAGTGGGGGAGGGGACAGAAACTTAAAAGCCAATGACTATTTCGAGCTGAGTCTGTAGAACACCTTTGAGAATTGAAGTGTCAAATTCTAAGAATAAAACCTCTTATAAAGTTTCTGCTTACAAAAGTAGCAAAAAATGTTCTTTTTTTTTCAATGCCGAAGATTTGATCTATAAATATTCCGAATTATGAGTGTCATCGGTGCAAGTTTTTTTTTCCGGCGCCATAGTGACTTTTTAGAAAGAACAAAAATAATTGTCATATTGGATGAATATGATTTTTATGTAAGGAATAAAGTGGAAAACCATGCGACTCAAACTGACAGTAATTATTAATATTAATGATAATTGAAAAATGATTTTCGATACCTTGGAAAGCTATTGACAAATGATAAAGATTTTTGTCTCCTTTTGAACAAGACCATACCCAAAGGTGATCGGATGTCCGCAAATCTTTAGGACAGTCTTTAAATTTAAAAAATGGTCCTTAAAACTTTTTGAGAATAAAAAATTTTCGCAAATTTTAACATATGCCCTCAAATATCCCCGAATATTCCCTGAAAACTTGTCTTCTTTTTTTATATGCAATGAAATATATATATATAAAAAAAAAACAGAAAAGATCATTATTTTTACAATACCTAATACAAAGAAAGTAAATCATTATGAGCTCTCAATTTTTTTTCTCCAGGATAATGTGAAAAATTTAAAAAAAAATCATACGTTAATTTTAAGAATTTTTTTTAGTTAAAAAATCTAACAACTTAAATCGCAATTTCTTATAATAAATTTATTCCATATCCAAATTTGAAAATCATATGAATGTAAATAAGTGTACGAAAGTGTAGTGAAAAAAAGTGTATTGTAAATAAGTGTAGTGAAAAAAAATGTAATAAAATATTTATTACCAGTTTTGAAAGGTATTGAGAATATTTGTTTGCTTGTCAGAAGATTTTTTTAAAAAGAAATATGTAAAAAAACATGTTTTATGCAAAAACTAATTAAAATTATAAATTTGAAAATTGATATTTCAACATGCATGATACACTGAATTCCTTCAGGAAGTTGAATCTGATAAACTCTTCTTTCAAACTTCTTAACATCTTCAACATATGTTTATAATACAATACCTAATATTTATTGGTATTATCAAAAAAAGAAAAATAATTTGGGCTGTTAATCTTTTCCCTAAGATGTTAAAAAATTCACAAACACTCATATATGACAATATTGAGAATTTCTTTTAAAAAATCTCCTAATAATTTAAATTGCAACGTCTTTTAATAGATTCGATATCTAAATTTGAATATCATATGAATATAAATAAATATAAGGAAATATGTTCGAACTTTAATAAACATTTTCTTAATTAATCCTTAAACTATTAAAAAAATTTTATGAAATATTTATTGAAAATTCTTGAATGATTTTAAAACTATCTGGTCTTGAATATCTTTATTCAACAGAAGATTTTAAAAATATGTAAAAAACATGTTTATTGCAGAAATTAATTTAAATTATAAATTTGAAAATGTTTAAAAAAATCAGTATCATAAATAGAGCTTCAATAATAAACTCAATTCATTGAGCAAGTTTAATAAATCTAACATCTAATTATAATTCTTAAAATAACATTCTTATCAAATTAAGAGCTAGAAATATTCCACGCTCAGAATAATTCATATTTCGTTGTTATTCATCAGAGGAAAAAACAAATTAGCTTAAATTCAAAGCAGACAAAAGGGAAATATTTATAGAATACGAAAATGCTTCGAAATTCAGTCGGAAAATATTCTTCGAAAAGTTTGTATTCTTTACACGAGTTTGAGAAAAAGTTTAATCTTTTTCCTTTCGAATTCTTTAAATCGCTTGCTTCAAACATTTTATAAAACTTTTGTAAACTATGATATGGAAAAAAGAAAGACTATAATTGAATTGAAAGATTACATTAAGTTTATGTTACCAAACAATTGCCATTGATAATAATGTACGAGCGAAATTTAACTTAAATCATAAGGAAGAAAACTAATTTTTATAGTTTAGGTATTCAGTTCAATTAGTTAAGGTATTCAATTCAGGAAAAATGGTGTTATTCCTTTAAAGCCTCTCGGCGGGAAATTTAATTTGATTTCGATTAGAGAATAAATTAAGGTCTACAAATAATAAACCATATCGTAGTGAAAATATAATTTTAATGGATAAATAATAACAGACGGAATCGAAAATATTACTTATAGGCCAGGGAGTAGAAAAGTTTCCGCTAGGCAGAGGGCGCTGCAGATTATTACACTATCTTCCAATTATTACAGTATCTGCCGATCATTTAAGGATCTTCATATTATTTTTCATCTTAGCGCTTTTTAAAGCAAACAAAAAAATAGGGGGAAATTGCTGAAACAACTTTTTTAAAATATCTTTAAACACGCTTCGTAGAAATTAAAAAACTGAATTGAGAGAACAAAACAAACGTTTTATTTATTTGGATTTGATTGGAACAAAAAGTGTATTGTTTGGATTGGAACAAAAGGTTTTGTCTATTTCTTTGTTATTTAATTACAAGCTTTTCTAAATAAGAATTCATTCCATTTTTTTAGTATCATTGTATAAAATTCAAATTGAATTTAAACAGCATGTTTTTATGTATAAGGATTTTGATAAATGCAAATTTTGCAGCATGCATTTCAGATTAAGCTGAATTTTTACAATAATAAACTGGCAGCGTTGAGGTCGTAGAAAAATTTGAATATAGCAAGATAGTGCCGAAGATTCTTTTCGCAAATTCTGCTATCGAGCTTAAGGCCTGGTTTCTTAGGACAGGACGCCGTCAGCTGGAAATCAGCGCTAACCTCTGATTGGTCCATTTGTGAGTTCGATAGTGTACGTCATCGAACGCTCATCTTGAACTCGATGACGTATAATATCAAACTCACAAATGGACCAATCAGAGGTTAGCGCTGATTTCCAGCTGACGGCGTCCTGTCATAAGAAACCAGGCCTTAAAGGCTAACAGGTTGGTACTAACTACATAAGTATAAATACGAACTACCCTTTAATCCGGTCTGTGGAACCGGTGCGTTCCAATACTATTCATCTCATTGCAGTGAAAAATAGTCATATTGTTTGTAACAACATTCTACTTTTAACCGTTATAGCGGCCGGATGTGTGAGAAACGAATTTTCTTATAGGATTAGCATTACGCATGTTTGCGTTAGTAAACAACACAAGATTATTTTTTCTTTTATTTATTTAAAATTTACCGTCCATATTTTTAATCTTACAGCTCTATTTAATCAAAAAAAGAGTTTTACTGAGAGCTTAAAGCACGTTTTTATCTTTGGTTCCTTGAGTGAGGAGATCACAAATAAAATCAATGTGGATAGTTTTTGTAACACATCGAAGTGTCGACGTTTTTATTTAGTTTATAGTTTCGCTTCTGACACCATCTTCTATGTAAAGTGAAAGGGAACAAAAAAGAAGTTAAAATAAAAGCTGTACTCTAGATTAGAATTCATTAGCAAAATGATACGGGTGTGGTAAAATCTTGATTATCACGGCCACGAATAATATTTTCAGCACCAAATAATTTTGCGTGTATCCAAGTTTTCTATTTGAGAATTTAACCTTTTACGTGTGTAATGACATGTTCTATTGAATTTGATCATGTGAAATCACGGACCTTGGTGGTCCAGTTGATAGAGTGTTCGCCTTCCAAAGAGGTGAACAGATTTCGAATCCCACTCGGTTCGCACTGACCACAGTGCTGACGTAAAATATCCTCAATGGTAGACGGATCACGGGCTACAGACAGGCTTTCGTGGTTTCCCTCCACGTGCTCCGCAAATGCGGGTTAGTTTCCCTTAAAAAGTGATCCACGAAGGTAAATTTCTCCCAATACTTGACCCAGGAGTTTCCTTATCTTATGGATTGGGTTCAAAATTACAAGGCAACGCTACGGAGTTTCTTGTTGTCGTATATTCGACATTAGTTGTCGTAAACCCAAAAAATTTTGGGTCGGCTGTTCAATGACTGTTATAAAGCAAAATGTGAAATCCCTGAGCCGTGGTGGCTCAGGGGATCGAGAGGGGAAAAGTCTTCTACACGCGTGGGTGGAATTCACGACGTCTTGGAGATGGACCCAACGCTCTACCAAACAGGGTAACCAGGCCCGAAAATTATGCAAGTTCAAAAATTCTTTATATAGATTTTATATTTTTTTAACAAACTTGCTAAAATACCTTACATTTTTAATTTCTTTCCCTGGTTTTTAAAAAAATTATGTCCAAATGGTTCAGTGTTGCAATAATGGGTTTTTTATTCATACACCAAACACTGGAACTGGATTTTTTAGTTGTGTTTCATCGTTAAATAAATGTTAAATTTCAGTCACGTAATCTATATAAACCTTAAATACTGGTTAAATAGTTCTTTAAAAGGGCTAAGCAGTTCTGCGCAAATAATTCTCTGTTACTTTCTTCCCTTTTACTTGGCTTTTCATGTAACAAAACGACGAGGAGGGAGAAAAAAAACAAATCTACCTCCATTTCCACCTGATTGCCTTTCTTCCACTAATTGGAGAGGTTGGGGAGAGGGTGCCCAGAAATCTCTCAGCATCCCACCCAGGATGCTCCATCAAAAGCCCAGCTTCCTTGTCTCCATTACGCGCTTGTCAAAGCAAAGGATGTTTCTTCCCTAAGATGCTCAAGATCAATCTCTTTCCCACACCCACGCACCCATAGAGAAAGAGGAAGCACAACATCGTGAGGGGAAGAGGGGAAAGGAGAAGTTAAGTGACACATGGATCTCCCCCTTTTCCTCATTAACAATGGATTTGCCGGACTCCAGGCCGGACATAGATATTGCGGTTAGTGTCGATGACACACGGCACACGCTATTATATAGAGAACCGCATGCAGAGACAGGATTTCTATAGTGACTGTAAATGTATCGAAGCAATTTATAGGGTGTTGTGGTTTGTTCGAATTAGGATTAGAACAGAGGTACAGTATCTGATATCCTTTCTTTTACTTTGAAAGAATGGTGGAAGAAAATGTTAAAGTAATGCTAGAGTCACATTAAAAAATAAAAAATAAATTAAGGCATTTCATTTTTTATTTTCTCAAGAGAACGCAGAAGAAATAAAAATGGAGGTGACATTAAGAGAATTTTCAAACAAATAGAATCCGCATTCAATCAATCAAATATCCATTATTTTCCTACAAAACGCTGAAAAAATATCTTTCAATATTTGTCCAAACATCTATATTTTAATAATCCTATAACTACCAGTCACACTTATATTTATAGAAAAACTTCAGAAAATTCTCAAAAGAAATTACAAGAAGATTTTTGTTTGTTTCCCTATGAAAGGTTCTGGTAGGGTTTAACGCTCACGACTGGAAGATATCATTATGAGAAGATTAGCGTATAGCTTGCATAGAGGAACAAATTTTAAGGCTAAAATTTAAACAAACTTAAGAATGAAAGTAAAAATGCTAAAAGGAGCGTATTAGGTAAAATACTGGTAAAAGAGAGAGAAAGTGTGCGATGATATCATAGAATATTTTATTGAATTTAAGGAAACCAATTTTAAAAAATAAGGAAACAAGAAGTTGATATTACTAATTTTTTTTTTACTCAGTAATTGAAATTTTTTGTTCGCTATTTCTAGCGTTTCTTCATTTATATATTCTTTTTTCTCTCACTTACCTTCATCCTCATTCATTATCTCATTTATTTCGCTATTTCTAGCGTTTCTTCGTTTATATATTCTTTTTTTTCTCACTTACCTTCATCCTCATTCATTATCTCATTTACTTATTAATTCATTTACTTTCTCATTGATTCATTCATTTACTCTCTAATTTAATCATCATTATTTTGCTTTCATTACACGTCCTTATTCTTTAAAAATGCTTTGAAAATGAAGAAACGAGAAAATAGCATATACTCTTGATTCAAACACATTCACTCACTCCTCTATTTACTTTTTCGCACAATTTTTAACCGGGCAATTTCAACCATTGGCTTATTCATCTATTTATTCATTCGTTTTTTTACCAAGTGAAAAAAAAGTTAAAGAAAAAGTTATTCTTGTTCGGTTTCTATGGCGACTTGCGGCTAGTATTTTACTTTGAACTCCAGTTTTTTTACATCTCTTTTACACTTCACACATGTCTTTTTATTTATTTTTTTTCTTTAACTTTTACTCAAAAGTATTCTTTTCCAATAAATCCCACATTTTTCTCCAAAAGTCAAAAATCTCTCGTCAATTTTGAAATAGATCTCTTTTTAAGTTTCTTACTAGATTTTTCCAGGATTAGAGCAAGATTTTTTTTCAGCAATTTTGCTAAAAATGACATAATCTGAAAAATGATAAATGGCATTTCCTGACATAATTCCTGACTTTTCTCAATAAACCAATTCTCTGCAAGTTCACATGTCTATATGGAAAGTCTAATTTATTAATTTAATTCCCTTTCATTTAAAAGAACATGTCGTATTAAAATAATATTCCATCATATCCATTTATTTAACTCACTTTCACTTAAAAAAAAATTCTGTTATCAATCGATCAATAACACATCTCTTCGTTTAATTTAAAAATGAACCCCTCCCCCCACTCATTTCTTGCTACATATTTACAACCGATTTCTAACGAATATTTATCACCCGTTGTAGTTCAAACTTCTGTTTGGCCAATAATTGTCGTTTAAATTCAAAACTTCATACTCCAATCTTTCAAGCCTGATCAACAGGCAGAACACACATCGACATTTGGCAGCATTGTTACAAGCCAAATTTCAAGGTTAACACGTCCGACCAAATCTCTATCGCAGTGCGTATGATGTATGTACTCGACGTTTAAAATTTTCATATAAAATATAACTAAAATAGAATAAGTATAAATAAAAATATAAAATCGTAAAATATAAATAAAAAAATATCATATAAAATATAACTATAAAAAATTAGAAATTTCAGTCATATACGGAACACCCATAAAATAACATGAGGTGTTAACGTGAGAGGTTAACACGTACTGCCCTGATGGGAATGTTAAAAATATTGACACAAATACTCAGTAGAGAAGAGGATTTTAATTTGTATTTTAGGAAAATAGCTTAAAAAATCAGCAACCGGGAAAATTTTTACGCTTTTGTCAACAACAAAGCAAAAAAAATTGAATATTTCAGTATAAGAAAAGCTTAAAGAGATACTTGAAAAGCATAATTTTTTGTAGACCTGTGAACTTTTAAAGACAGAATGGAGTACTTGCCATTTAAGAAGAAGTTAAGTGATTATGCCTAACAATGTTATTTAAATTAGATTTAATTGGATACCTGTAAGTGATATCACGGTGTGTCGAACCTGATTGGTTTCTGAATCAACAGATGCCACGATTTACCTACAATGACGTCACTTAAAGGTATCCAATTACTTTGCATGTCAGAGGAATATGCACAGATAAGCTCCGGCGAGCTTCTGTTGAAAATGTCATATGCCGCATGCAATTATTAGAACATCAGAATGGTTGTTACATTAAATCCCATTTGTATATTATAAATAAATATTGATGAAAAAGTTATTTACTCATTATGAAAAAATTATTTACTGTTTCAGTTGATAAATATTAATTTATTACTGGTATCATGCTAGAACAGCCAAATTTTCCCCTTTAAAAAAACACATGGATTTTTCTGTTAAGAAATCGAAACTTTATACTATGCTGAATATGTGTACCAAGCCATTTTTTTTTATATTCCGATCACACGTGTAATAGAGCTTTTAACACCCCATGTTATTTTATGTGACCATGTATTATCACATTATTGTTGGATGGTATGTTTTCTTTATATCAAAAATAAAATTATGCATTTTTTACTAAGCAACAGTGAGGGGGCTCGTGGCCCGAAATCAATTACATACATAATCCACGACTTGAATGGCGAGCATTGGTTCAATGAAAAATTGCGTAAGCAATTAGCCAATGCCAATACTGGTCCTTTGCTCTACGAGCCAGAGTCCAGGATATTTTTAAATTGAATGCAGGATTAAATACATTTTTCAAACGAATTTAACTAAAGTATGAAATGTCAAAAGAGCAAATGTATATGTTCTTAAGTTCTGATAAATAGTTTTAAAGAACTCTTTTTGCTTCAAAATTTTTGCTTTAGGTCACTACTACTGGAAGAATATTTCACACAAACCTTAAAAATTGGAGGGTAAGTGTTAGTGGTTTTAAACAGGTTTTGAAGTAAAAGCAAATAAATAAAGAAAAATGTCGAAATATCTAAGTGTGCTCAAAAACAAAGGCAGTTTCAAACAGTTTCACAAACAAACCAACTGATCCACTAAATGATCTTATCTTTCTTTCTGTTGTGTAACTATTTACATTCCTAAAGCAAATATACTCAGAGAAATCACGTCACAAATCAGCTCCACAAGCCTTCAATTACAAGAAAAGCATTCCGTCTCCGATATAAAATCCTTCCATCCGCTATTAATGGTCACTTTAATCGAATTCCATCCCTCTATTTCGAACATTCCTTTAGAGATCACTCCCTTCCCACAATCCCCCGGGGACTTCGCTTTAACTGCAAGCTTGTAATACAAAATTACAGCATTTTTATAGAGGCATTAAGGGTCACCCCCTCAATCTTGATTAGGTTGAAGAATTTTGTTGGCGTTAAGAAAAAGATCTCCCACAGTTTAATGCCCTGCAAGAGCTGATTTCACTCTTTTTATGCCAACAGTCATCGCCAAGTACTCATTTTATTGTGCATAAATGAATAAAAGTAAGAATGAACACAAGATGGCAATGTAATTCATAAAAGTTTGTAAATGACGTAAAATGCGAAGTTAGTTTGTCGAAAATGAATCATTCAATTTAATCAAACCAAATACATTTATCAATTCACAGATACGTTTTAAATCGATACGAATGTACTGATTCGTGTATTACATTCAAATCAGCAATTTCGTTTTAAATCACTTAAATTAACGCGTGAATCTTAAATACATTCGTCATAAAATTCGAATAACTCTATTAGAATAAAATGAAAAAATTCGAACTAGCATATTCCTATTAAAAACCGAATAATTTTTGAACTAATATTTGAGACAAATGATTCGTATCAATAAATTTTTATTGAAAAAAAAGCATTTTTTTAACATTTTGGTCAATATTAATTCATTATCTATTTTTAAAAAGTGTATAGTGAATAAAAGTTTTAGATATAATACTCCTGATACATGGTAGAGTTGATTTTATGGTAGGGAGGCGAAGGTTATCTTGAAAAACTCTCTAAAAACTACGTCTTTTACCGTTCAAAATTGTCTGAAAAAACCTTATGTTAACTGTCCACAATTCTGCTAGCTAGATTGAGAAATTTTCATCGAAACAATATTAAAATATTGAAAAATTATCAATAAACTTAAATTGGAAAATAAACAGCTATTTTTAAGTGTGATTCCATGTCTTTAAAATGAATTATATAAAAAAAGTTCACAAATTAAATATAAGTTGATTGAATCTTTTTTATTTTATATTTTCTAAAACTAGATATTAAAGTGCAATTTTATGGGAGAAAAGTTAATCAATTAAGAAAATGACAAAACTATAACAGAAGAATAAAAAATAAATCAATCACACAGTCAAGAAACCAAGTCAAGAAGTCAAGTGTGAAAAGAGTGAAATTAAAGTATGATACACAACATCGAAAAATGATTATATTTAAACCATTGCCAATGATCAACAAATAAGGAATATAAATTCCACTAGAATGTGACTTATAATTTTATTCTGAACAACTTACAAAAATTTTGAATAAGCAATTCAAGAAATTTATTTAGATATAACACGAAACTAGCGCTTACTACTTGATTTTTCTTGAAGTTGAACGAACTATCGAAAAGCACTTCAATCGAAATATTTAAACTAAACATCCAAGTATGAATGTTTATTTTTTGAAACAATCTAGACAGTAAGTAACAAAAATATGACATTGACCTTTCTGAATTACGATATCTTAATGGCTTTTAATCACGGAAGAAAAGGATTTTCTAGCATACTATAATTATAAAACTAAAACTGTCTGCAGAAAATTGATTAAAACTATCACTCTCGTTACTTATAAAAATGAAAAGTCAAACTTATAAAATTCGAGCAGCCATGCTCGATTAATTTGAAAAAGTGGCATGAATTGTTTTTTAGAGCCATTTTTGGAGTCTTTTAATGGTAAACAAAAATTTCAAAAATAAAATATCAAAATTCAAAAGTAAACAAAAGTTCCAATGAGAAAGGGAAAGCAGTCAAAGATGTGCTGTGAGCCAAAAATAGAAATAAATAAAAAATATCTCCCTGAATGACTTTTGTTCTAATTTTAACAGTTCAAAAGATTGATCTCAAAAAGGCTAATTAGTTAGCGGTAATCACAAATATACGATATTTTATTCGTTAAAGCACTGAACTGTCAGTGTGAGTTCGATCCTCAGTGGCGGCTTGAAGCCCACTCAGCTTTAGGTCAATGGGTACCAGCTTGCTTGGTAGGTAAGTGCGGCCTGTGCGCAAAGCTTATCACATTGCTACAATCATGCCTTTAGTTAAGAAAGTATGCAGCCATGTTACCTCCACGATACTACTAACTCATAACAGGCTGAAAAATCAAAAGGGCTTTTAAGCACCTTTAAGACACCTTTTTTTTTAAAAAAAACACCTTGTTTTTTTTAAAGCACCTTTAAGGGCTTTTGAAAAACGCATCTCAAAAATAAGCACCTTTAAGCACTTTTTAAAAAGCTACGGACCCTGATTTCCTTATGTTGGGGCATAATTATGAGTTTCTTAATATGTATTACATACGGAACACGTATATGTGTGATGCATGTGTATGCACTTGAAGAAATATAATGAAAAGCAACATTTTCAAATTATTCAGGTGGACGTTTTTTGGAAAGACTTACCTACTATGAAACAAATAAAGTTTCTGTATATTGTGCAGTTATCCATAGAAAAATTTGGAAAGCTTATTAAGTATTTATCTAGAAACAATATTAAGGAAGAAACTAAAGTAAAAATGTCATCTTTCGTAAAAGTGTGACACGTCGCGCACGCGCGAGTATGTCATTTTCTCTTCTGCGCCGTTAATTTTGAAAACGCTATTGCATAAGAGGGAAGCTTTAAAGTGTTAATGTTAGAATAATTTAAAAATATTAGTAAAGGTATATTGATGTGGGTGATGTATTCAACAATATATATAACTCATTTAATATACATCACCAAAAACGATTATAATTTATTGAAACTTTAAATTAAAATTGTAATCAAATTAAAATTGTAAAAAAAATCGACTTTTTAGCTCCAGATGGAGTTAAACCACTTTAGAAAATAACCGCACGCATGATTAATGCTTTAACCTTTAAAGAGGATTCAATAAAATATATCTTCTTCAAATACGAAATATTATGTATCTTACAATCCCACTTCATAAATAAATGCTAAAGAGACCAGTCAAACTTTGAAAGAATGAGGATTCATTTTTTTAAATCAAAATGCAACAATGCACTCAACCTAAAATGCATCATTAATGCGCACCCAGCATGAAAAGCGCTGTATTGTTAATCAATTTCCCATTCTGTATCATGGAAACATATCGCTCATAAGAATTCAAACTAAGTTTTGGGGAGTGCATTTAAATTATACAAGAGTTGACGGATGGATATGGGTGAAAGTGAGGAAGCCTCCCAACATAAATCCATCAAAACTCAATCTGATAAAGTCAGCCTTATTGATTAAGAGGCTGTCCTCCATGTAGTGGTTTGAGTGACTTTTAATCCACTGGAAAATGGAGTTGTATAAATATCAACAGTTTGAGACGTTTGTTGAAGTTGATGGAAAAAAAATTACGGAAGTAAGAAGAAAGTAATACTGTCTATGGTGCAAAGAACAAGCGAAAACAAAAATATTATTTTTAAATAAGAAAATAACTATAACTAAAAAAGGAGCTATTGTAACAAAGCAAACAAAGAGAAAAGACTTCGCTGAAAAGAATAGCCATCTAAGGCGTGCACAACAAGCAATTGCGAAAACAAAAATTAATTTTACTGTGACGCTTACACTCCGAATAACAAGCTATTGTAACAAAGAATTTAAAAAAATATATTGCCATCCATATTGGGCACAATATCTATTACGAAGAGGAAATGATGTTTAAAAAAATGATTGCTTATGTCTTGAATTGCAATAAAGCAAGCAGAAGATTTAAGAAAAGTGTACTGTCGTCTATAGCGTGAGCAGTAATATTTCGCAAAAACAAACTATTGTAAAAAAAGCAAATAAATTAATAAATTTATCAATGTTATTTATTGGTGCAAACAACTTATTGCAACAGAAAAAAATAACATGTATTAAAAATATAAAAAAATGTGGAAAATATAAAAAGCATGGCTGTGAACATTTTCATTTTCAAAGCGCTCGTTAGACAATTGAAAATGAGTAAATTACTCGTATTGACATTATAGCTACAAATAACTAATTTGTTTTTTTTTAAACTAAAACTTCTGGCATTTCTTTTATTACTTTTTCAAAACTTTAATTTAAATCTCTTCAAAGCCTTATTTATATCTTTTAAACATTAAAGTTTTATAAGACCAATTATTTTTCATAAACAACGGTTAAAATGAATCAAAGGCTAAATGTACTTTTTGCTTACAATATTTATTTTCCTATTATCACTACAAGTGCAAATCATGCAAATTCGAGACAGATAATTTTCTAGAATTATAATTGTACTCAGCTTTTGGTAATTTCATCTGAAAGAAATCTGGCCAAAAGCTGGCTGTTTATTATCACTTACTAGTGTAAAGCACTTCAGTCTATGGTGTAAGCAGTAAACTGTTGTAAAATACATTTGTGTCTTAAATGAATGCAAAATTGCCTCACTGATGAAAGGGCTTACGTGATGTTTCCAATGAAAATTGCAACTAGCAAACGCAGTAGTTAAAAAAAAAAAAAAACGTTTTAGGCTAGTTTTTTGCGATGTAAATAAGGGAATAAAAATTTCTGATTTCATTTTCAGCTTTCATAAAATGATAGAAAATTAAATGGTATAAATTTAGTTATGTAAGCAGACAGACGTTAAAAATATGGAGAAACTAAAAAATATGATAATAAAAAAAAAGCAGAAGTATATTTCAAGTTCAAAATATTTTGTCTCGTAGTTATATGCATATAGAGCTAACGGAAATAAAAGAATTAGGAAACAATGAACAAAAAAAATAAGTTTTTTCCTGTTATCCCCATTGCAACAGTTTAAATACTAATGGAAATTACAATTCAGTCTCAATGTGAAATGCTTCCTTTCAAATGAGATACATTCTAATATTCTTTTTAGCCAATTTTATTACTTACGAGGAAATCTTAATGAAAATTAAAAATCGAATATTCTCCAGATAGAAAGCAGCAAACGATCCTTCTTAGAAGTTCCAATGCCTAAATAACGAAAAAGAGTATCAGAGAGGGCAGCTGAGTTGTTTTCTTCTTTGCATTATAACGGAGCAGGGAAAGTCCATTTCCAGTGTAATCAAAAGACCGTTTGTTGAATAATAGATATGGATGGGCGTCGAACACGTCTTCCCCAACAAGGACCTAACTTTTCCTCCTGTGATACCAACCATACAACTTAGTGAAAGTAGTAGTATTTAACTATGATAAATCCATATTAGTTCTTAAAAATCGTTCGCAAATAAAAATCTTGAAAAGATATCTTGTTAAATAAACATCGAATCGTAAAGAGTATTTTGACATCAAAATTTAAGTTAAGTATTCTTCAACTGTAAAACATTTGCTTATCTTCTATTTAACAGTATTTACCTGCATTATTTAATTATTATCCTTTCTTCGTTTGGTACTATTACGGTTTTGATAATGATTTTCATTTCAAATTAAAGGCTTAAAACTAAGAGTGGTATTCATTAATTATAACTTAACATTTTATGATAAATATATTTTAAGGGTTTTTTAACTTATTAACCGTTTTACGATTATTAAACAGTAAATAAGTTACATTTAAACTGCTGTTTGTAGAAAATGCAACACCATGAAAGAATCATCAGAATCAAATGAANCTTCTATTTAACAGTATTTACCTGCATTATTTAATTATTATCCTTTCTTCGTTTGGTACTATTACGGTTTCGATAATGATTTTCATTTCAAATTAAAGGCTTAAAACTAAGAGTGGTATTTATTAATTATAACTTAACATTTTATGATAAATATATTTAAAGGGTTTTTTAACTTATTAACCGCTTTACGATTATTAAACAGTAAATAAGTTATATTTACTTTCATTATAGGCTTTATTCAAATTTGTGTCCAGTCAACACATGAAATTTAAACGATGAATACAAAACTGTAAAGCATTGTTAAATTTTATAGTTCTATATTCGATTTTTTAATGCCGTATTTCGACGCACAAATTTCGAATTTGAGTATTCACCTATTGGTATGATTTATTCGCTACTATTCCATCGTGTTTCTACATCATTTTCCGACCATTTTCTCGGTAGTTACTTTTCGTTTTTGCCATCTTTTTCACTTAGTTTTTCAAATAACGATATGTTATTTCAATACTTAAACTTCAAATTTGATTAATCACTTTTTGACGCCCTCAATTCACAACTATGCAGCTGTAAATCAACATCATTTTCTAATCGTTTTCTCGGCGGTTATTATAATTAATTATCTTACTTCCGTGCCGGCAATTTCCTCATCGCTTTCAAAATATCCATGTTTTAAATACGATGTTACTACTACCGACGTATTCGGAATAACGCATTTGAGCATTTAAACCTTCATACGAGCATAAATATTTAATATTTACCAATCAGTGATTATTTGTATTGCAATAAGGCACAAAGCAATTATTGCGTTGAATTTTTTGCATCCAAAATGCATTGCGATACCGCTTTAAGAAAATGCTTGTGTGAATCCTAATTTTTATAGAAGTATGTTTTAGAACTAGTAAATTTTGCCACCAATTTTGAAAATGAAATTATGTCCTTCAATGGGATGCCTGCAAGTGATATAGTGTGGGTATCGCGCTACTCATCGCTTGTTGAAACGTAGCTTTTGTTCATGCTAGCAACTATTCTTTCTATTCTGCTTCGAGTAAGCCAAACCCTTCAAGTGTCAATTCTCTTTGGTGACGCATTTTATATTCCTTCACGAAGATTCTTTCACAAAAATTTCCATTCTTTTACTGTATATTTCTCACTTAACACAAAGGCAGGCATGAAGTCATGTAGAACATAAACTAATTATGCATGAAGTTGCCTGGCACACAAATAAAAATATATCACGATAACAATAAAATACGTAAACAAATAATAAATCTAAGTTAAATCAAAGGCGTAGACGAAGAAGAATTATACTTCAACAAATGTGTGATACGGATTTAATTAACTTTACGTTAATTAACATTCTAACTTATGAAGAGAAGCTTAGCTCAACTTCAACACGACATTTTGCTTATAAACGATTCACGGGCCCTGACGTCATATGTCACATGAGTAGGTATTGTAATCTTCTTGAAGTGCAAGCACCCAATTAAATATTTTTATGTAATTTTCACGCAACAATCTAATCATCGAGAAGAAAAAAATTATAAAAGCAATCATGGGTATTAGATAAACAAAACTTCCAAATAGTGACATATTAGCCTCAAAACTTCATGCAAAAGTATTTGTTAAAAGTTTTACCGAATGATTTAAGACATTATAAAAGTAAACAATCCCTTGAAAAAAAAACTTAATTTGGTTCACGCTCATTAAATAAAACTTTACCAACAATCACCGAACAATTTTTCTTAAACCTAAAAAAATTTCCTCTAAAAAATAAATGCAATTCTTAAATTTCACAACTTTGGAATGCTTATTCTTTATTTACCACTATTTCCTTCCCCAGTCCAATTTCAAAAAAGAAAAGTTTTGGGGAAAGAAAGTTTCTTATCATAACTTTGGATGATCAGTAATTTTGTCACGTCTGTCACTTACCTATATCTGTACAGCCGCCCCAAGTGCCCTGGTGAGCATGCCTAGCTAGTTTTCCCAGAGCATCTATGTAAGCTTTAGATGCTGCCACCGCTCCTACGGGAGAGAAAAGAAACATTTATTTTTCTAAATTCAAACAAACACATAAATAAAAAAACGGTGGTAAACATGAATTGTTTTCTGTAATAACAAAAGTTTTGAATTATGTGCGATCATTAACTTGCAAAAATTATTATGTAATGAAAATTAATTACTTGAAGGTATAAGTAATAAATGCAAGAATTTAGAAAATCTATTAAAACAAGCTATTTAAATACTATACTATACTAAAATGTGCATTTAATCTAACGATTATTAAGAAGTGAATAAAACAAGCAAACGAAAAGCGAGGACTTGCGTGAGCTGTTTGCTGTATTAAAAAAATTTTAAAATATGTGCGACCATTGGTTTGCAAAAGCTTATAATGTAATAAAAATGAATATAATAATTATTTGAAGGTATAAGTAATGAATATAGGAATTATTAAAAGGTATAAGTAATGAATATAAGAATTTAGAAAATCTTGTTAACCAAACGATTTAAATACTATATCTGCGTTTAATGATTATTCAAAAATGAACTGAACTTTTCAGAGTTTCATAATTTATTAAAGACGTCTACATAGAATTACAATACACGGAATAATTGAGAATTTCTTTGTTTCGTTTTTAAAATAATTTCAACAGTTCTTTACACATGAATAAATTAAGAACGAATAGAAGATTGAAACCGATGAAACAAAAACTGGATAATATGTTTTTTAAATCCATAAACAGATTAAGAACAAAAAGCTAAAAATGGACAAAGCAAAAATACTGATTATAGTTTATTCAAAAGCATTTATAATAGTTTTTTTTAATCAATAAGCGAATTAAGAACAAGTAGAAGATTATAATTGGCAAAACAAAAAATTTTCTGTTTTGCTTTTTTACCACTTTTATCATATAGAATAGTTAAAATTTAGATTTTTCTCACAATATACTTGAATTAAAAGGAATTGTTGCAATTAACTATGCTTGTTGCTTGAAAACAAGTAAAAATGTAGTTAAAAACAAAAGAAAAATATTGGTTTTTTGAACCCTGGTTGAGCCACGATTCGTAAATATTGGTCCAATGAGAGTTCAAGTTATTTTGCTGTGAGAGATGTTATATATTTCAAATTGTTTATGCAAGACTAAAAATTTATTAGCATGCAAAATTTTAGTTTGACTAATAGTTTGTTAATTTATCGACTATAGACGTGATTTAATAGCGAAATATTAATTTTATTACACTATTTTCGATATATTTTTAAAATGAAATAATGCGAAGACAAAAGGAATTAAGTAATCCAAAGAAAAATATTTTTTTTTAACTTAAGAAATAAATCACTTTGAAAGAAAAAAAAATCACAATATTGTCCTCCCTTAAGATGTATTGAGTTTAAACATATTTATGAGTCGCGGTTCATTTATTTCAGCCTTGTGACATATTTCAAATACGCCATTTTTTTTTATCACATTGTTCCATTATTCTAGTAAAAAATCAAAAGAAACTATTTTTCCATTTTTCAAAACCATTTGAAAATAATACTTAGCGGATCTATTTTATGTATTGAAAACAAAATCTTCACACTAGAACTCGAAAACTGTATTTGACAAATGTAAATTAGAAATAGTCAAATACATTGCACGACTTTTTTCTTTCTTAAAATGTGTTGATTGATGAAAGTTGACTTATGTAATCTGTAATTCAAATGCAAATGTTGATCTGTCATTCAAATGCATATTTAATATAAATGATGATGCGTAACTTAAAATACATGGAAGGATTTGAAGCAATACTCCTTTAATATTGCATTATATGAATTCAATATGTTTATAAATATTAAACAGTGACCTAAAAATATTATTTATTTTTATGTAATGAAGAGTCTATAATGCATTATTCTTTAAAAAGTTTGACGTCGTTACACTAGATGTCCATTCTTTTCCCCTAAATATCCTAAATAGTTTAGTGTTTCAAAGCAAATAACTCATTTTCAAAAATCATGATGAGTGCTCTCACAGAATAGATAACTCTTGTGACCATGTAAAGTTTCATATCTTTTGTGAATCTAATTTAATTTCTTTTTACTGTGGGATACTTTTTAAAAACTTTTCCAAGAAAAGAAAATACGGACAAAACATTGCATAAAAGTTTAACAATTTTATCATTTAATAAATAAAAATATTTTTAAAAAAATACCACGCGCAACCGAACCTATACTAGTAAATATACTTTAGTATTGCTTCAATATGCGATCTACTCGTGTAACGACTTTATGGATCAATAGTGGCGCTACTATAGTGCAGTCCTATATAGTACACCGGCAGTGGTACTTTAGCTTAAAAAAATATCAGTGCAGAATATATAGAGCAGAGGCACTTGACCTTAAAGAAAAACGTCAATGTAGAGTATACCAGGCAAAGGAATTTACGGCAGCGACATTTGCATTAAAAAAAACATTAATGAAAGTTGTTGTTATAGTTGATTTAGGTCACACTAGAGCTGCACAATGGGCCAATTTGCGATGGTCTGAAAGACATCCGATGATCCGAAAACATGCCATCACAATTTTGATCCCCTGCAGAGGAAATGGCACCCCCGCTTCTGTAGCCCAACGACCTGCACGCGAAGTCGAGCACTTTACGGGAGAACAGCTTAACGAGGACCAATACAGCACACCCTCGGTCCCTACGCAGACTGATCCAAGTGTACACCCACCCTCACACTGACCGCAACCAGTCATGCTTGACTTCGGTGATCTTCTGGGAACCGTGTCTTAACGATCAGTCCACTTTGGGACAAAGGCATCAGTGTAGGGCATATAGGTCAAATGTGTACCGGGCAGTGGCACTAAAGGAACAAAAATAAAAAATTCTTCAAATTATATGGATTGTAAGCTTTGAGTACCATGCTAACGAATGCAAAATGCTCTGTTTATACTTATTTTAATGTATAGTTGCGATCCAATTTTAATATATTTTGATGCAATTATAATTTTTAAAAATTGACATGAATTAAGAAACTTTCGAATCGTATAAATAATAAATAGAACATGAGATTTTTTAAAAAATTTGCAGAGGTGACATTTTTTAAAATTTCACTTGACATTAAAATAGTTTTGAAAGTAAACAATATTTCTTTATATGTATACATGAAAAGCATTGTGATATTTTCAGACAGGATTGCAGGTTGCAGACATAAAACAGACTACTTCAAATTTTGCAGAGGTAAAACCGTCAAAATCTCCTGACAATTTTTTTAAAAGATTTCTTTAACTTAACTTTAACTTTAAAAGATTCATGTTGTGATATTTTTAAAAAGAGAGGGGATAGCATATATTAAGTAATGAAACTACCCATCCCCAAAAAAAATCGAACTTTACAGTTCTGTTTTAGTAAATATGTTTTAGTAAAATATGTGCGTTACAAAATATCTCATCATTCTTCATTACAAAAATATTTTAAATAATCTTTTGTAGAAATCGATTTCGTTGCTAAATTCCTTTGAAATTAAAAAGAAGTCATTACCCAAAAAGGAACAGCTTTAATAAAGCTTCGCGTAATTATTTTAAACTGATTTATTTTGCAACATAAAAAAAAATCCTTAAGAAATGCTTTTAACATTGATTACAATGACACTTGTTTAATTAAATGAACATGTCTGAATTTTATTAAATAAATAACAGTCGAATTAATGCTTCGATAAATGTCTTGCATGTCAGAGAAGATTATTGTAATCAGTTTTTTTTGAGAGAAGATAAACTTGTTCAACTTACAAATATTTAAAAATACGAGATTAATTAATACATAATTTATTAGGAACCAATAATGTCAAAATTTTTTCTCTGGAAACTGATAAGTTTAAAGGTAACCTGAATGATTACTAAACTTAACCAACACAAACCTGAACTTAACCAAACTTACGAAATTTAAATTATGAAAAATATTTTTAAACATAAAATTAAAAATTGAGCAAGAAAAAACTAACATTCAAATTGTTCGTACAAGAAAAGCTTTAATAATCAAAAAAGTCTAACACCTGTCCAATTATTTGCCTAACAGTCCCAACATTAAAAGGTATAACCCATCGACGCCATCGTATGACACAAATCGTAAAACTCTTTCATACAAATGGAACACCAGAGTTCTTATTATCCATTTTTCTAGTGTTTAAATACGAGCAAAAATATATTTTGGCAATATTTAATTATATAAAACACTAGTAGTTACAAAAAAAATCTTTTAGATTTTCGGAATTATATTTGTACTAGTATATAAAATCCAAAAAAAGCAGTAGGAACAATTGGAACTTTGCTGTGCGTCTCTAAGGAATAACTATATATTTCTACATCTTACCTTGACGAAAGAACATCAGATATCACCTTTAAAGAGCTGAACCAGTAATCGATGACTTTGATTACAATGTGGACAAATTTAAAACTTTTAGTCGTAATTCTCATTAAAAATTAGAATTCAGTTGCATGTCTTTTCATAAAGGATAAGTTGTTTTCTAAGAATAACGCAAGGGCCATTTAAATGGCTTCAAAACACATTTAATTTCAGAACCGCAGATTCTACACAAAGTTTGTTTAATGTCAATTTTGTTTCATTTGTGTGTCACATATTGACTTGCGTGCAACGTTAACTCTAATTTTCCTAAGGATTTAATTCAGCTATTATAGATTAAAATTTATGTAAGCGGTAGGCAGGATTTTATTGTTGCAAGCGCATATTTGCTGTTTTACATTATCAAAAGTATTAGGACACCTAGTGTTACCAACTAGGAGAATTCTGAGGTATATACAGTGCTGGAAAAAGTATAAAGCCACTGCAGAAAGTGATAAAACGTAAAATGAAAGGACTTGGTTTTATAATATATCCATCGATTATGACAAGATTAAATCAAAAGCAAGATGAAATTAATTGCAAAATAGATTACACATTGCTTTATGAGTCATAATAACATTTCAGCACAAAATAAGTTGGTACAATTATTACATCAGTAATCAATGTGGCATATCTTATTTTCGATTACATCTATCAATCTCGCTTTCGTAAAATCCCCTATAAATATTGTTCCAGGACATTTCGATTGCAGTAGTCATGCCCAATGTGCTCTTGAATTGTTGGTCAGAATTGTAAACGTCTCTTACTAATACGCCCTAAAGGTTTTCTGCCGGATTCAGACCTGAGTGCAAGATGGTCACTCAAGGGATTTAATCTCATTTGCTTTCATCCAGGATTAAGTTGAATATGAAGTACGGACTTCCACTTCGTCTTGTTGGAAGATCCAGTCTCCGGATGTCATAAGAAAGGCAAGAAGCAAAAAAAATATCTTCCAATATATCCTGATACATAATTGTATTTATTTTCAGTTTGTAATTGAAGTTGTATCGCCTGCTGCAAAAACGTCACAAACCATAACGGATCCACAATCTTATTGACGTTCGGAAAATAAGTGTGGTCCAGTCCGTAAGTAGTGCAAAAAATATCAACAGCCATCTGGTTCATCCCAAATTAAACTTTTTGTCACCAAAAACGACCACTTCACTCCAATCCGTACCTTTCTTAAAATGTCTCTTTGCAAATGCTAAACGAGCATATTCGCGTAATTTAGTATGCGAAGGTTTTCCTTTTATATTTTTAAATTATATGTTCTGATCATTAATTAAATAATTTTCTAGCTGCTGCATGGTAACTGCATTTCATTTTTTAATTTGTGCAGATGACATCCTACCGTTACAAGCCCGTTTCCAGACTCGTCCTTCTATCCTTGATGAATTTTTTTTCTTCTTTTCTTTTTGAATTCCAATACTGCTATAGCTTTCAGGATTCCTGAGGTAATAATTTGCTGCAGCATTGGATCTTTCTATTTTTTTTCTTTACATTTGAGAACCATTCAAGCCCATTCCTCTAAAAGCTAAAATTCTACGTTGTTGCATTGTATTGCGCGTGCAACCTATCAAAATCTGCTTTTATTCACCTTTTTCTAGACGGATGTTCTCTCAATTATCAGCAGATGGAATTACAATATAAGAGGCGTTTATAACTTTAATTTACACTATTCTGAGCTACTATGACAGCATAAGAGGACTGCAAGACCTTCGGTTTGATTTTTTTTCCTTAGGATTCTAGATGAATACAACTCTGATTTGCTTCGTGTACTGGAGGAAGCTGTTTTCTCGCTTGTTTTATGCTTAGTACTGACGTAATTGGTATAGACTTCAAAATTTTTTAAAAGTTGTTTTTCAATGATTATGTCAATTTTGCCATGGTTTAAATGATATGCGGAATAAAAGTAAGAATGTCATGCAAAGTAATTACGCTCTACACTTGCAAGTCGAAAATAAATTTGCCCATTCAGCCATAACAGAGGTATTTCATAATTAGCGACTTTTTGCTCGGCTTTTTTTCCAGCACTGTATTAATGCGTTGTTTGTACTCTTTTTGGGTAAATGACAATCTGTACACATCTTGGGAGATGTTCCACCAGTCTCAGGTAAGTGACCATAGGAATTAACTTCATACCACAGCTGATGTGAGTGTTAACAGTGAGGATGGCTGATATGGCTGGCTACCTAGTCAGCCCTCCAATTCGACTCAAAGTGGATTTGGGATTCTCAGAGAAAACAAATCCAGTTTTAGAGCATCCGTTTTATCGAACCATGGTTGCATAAATCCCGATGCTTGAATAAAGCAGCCTGCATTAAGTAAAATGAACCTTTCTCAAAATAGTGCCATAAAGTTGGAAGAGCATTATTTCTCATAACATCTAAATAAATCTTAGATTTCACTAAATACTAAAGGATCTAGGTCAAACTATGAAAAACATCTTCACGTCATTTTGCTTTAGGGGGTGATTTTTGCCAGATATTGTAGCTACAACTTCAATTTAATAACCTAGCACAACGTAGACCTACCTTCTGGTGATGTATTCCGTTCAACACTTTACACGGCCAAGTTCTCAACGAATTTTGGCACGCGATTTAATTGCTGTTTGGGCGAACACCAGTGTTATTTAGGGGGAAAATATGACCTTCCTTGTCCTTGTCTCTAATGCGACTTGCCAAATATCAGTAAGCCTGCTTGGCGAAACCAAGCAAATTTAAAGCAGGGAGTTCATTTCTTGTTTTTCAGTGGAGCCATCTACGGTTAAGAATAAGATTTCAGTCACTTACACGTCGCAACCCGTTTATAGGGCGAACTCATTCATACATCCATTTATTCCTCCACAGACCGTAATTTTCACCTGAACCAAAGAATGATCAATATTCAATTCAATACCCTTAGATTTATTGATTTGTTATGGGAACCTGCAGGACTTTTTGACCTGACAGATTTAACGTGTACCAGTCACTATTTACTACACTTCTTCGGCTTTAGTCTTCGGCCGACGGGATTGAATTCACTTCTTGGACATAGGCCTAACGTCCTGCTTGGCTATCCCGGCTATGACTATCCTTACTGTCATCTGTGACATTAAAAGCCTATGAATAGAAAACACCTCCTTTACTGCAAAACACTTCATGGACTTGACTATATAGCCGCAAGATATTGGCGTGTTAGAGAGCTTCTGGGGTGATAACTTCTTTTTTCTTGTGTTTCTATGTTTTTTGCGCCTTCTTTACTGTATTTGTTTTAATTTCTTGTCATTGGAAATGAAGAAAAAAAACTTCGATTTAAAAGATTTTATACACCGAGTATAATAGTACTGAATACTTATCTTCCGAATCATATGTATTTGTAGGAAATTGATATTAATAACGATTGAGATATCTTTGATAAATAGAGTGAAACATAAATAGCTTTGATAAATTTTTAAACTTTCATACAATCGCACAAATTATACGGATTTGTGCGATCGTATGAAAGTTTCGTATCGTATGAAGGAAAGATCGTATAAAGGAAACATTTTGCGATTTCAAAAACATATTTTTATGCATGTAACTTCTTGCTAAGTGTTAAGCAACACTTGAAGCAAATTTCATTAACCGATGTCTTCGCATGAAAACTTATCAGAAATATCAGTACATGATAATCACGCACAGATAACCCAGCTATTAGTAATCGCATTTCTTCTATAAAACAAGATTTATATTATCCGAAATCGAAAAATCGATGATTTAATATATTCATCACCACCCAAATTCAAATATTTACCACTGTCACGCGTCCTTCTGCAACAGAAAAATGAAGATAAAGGATTGTAGGCGCCAAAATTCTGATTATGAACAAAGAAAAACCAAATCAACTTATTTGAACGCATTCAGTCCAGCATTAAAGCCATCTTTCCAATCGCCATAAGTTTACTTTGTGAACTGTTATGCGAAAGAAGGAATAATTAAAGAGGGAGATAAGTGTGGATATAGAGAGCGAAAAGCTAAAGAAAAAAAGGAGAGTTATTGATCGTAAGGGCTCACCAACATCAAAATCGTTAAAAGGCAGCGATAAAAATGTCTACTTCATTAAACAAGTTGGAACCTGTGTTTACCGTGGCGCTAATCAATTATATCCCGAGCGGCACAAAAGATTCCGCCAATAACCTGTCAACCGGGGTGCATTCTAATTGGTCATGGATATGCAGAACCGATCCTTTATTCGTCGACGCTTGAAAGAGTTCAACTTTAAATTGTGGCTCAGGTGGTTTGATTTCAAAATCTAGGAAATTCAATGGAAAAAAGATAAATGAGACAAGTTTGATATTGTTAGAAAGATCTCAAAACTAAACGCTTTTAAGAAAGAGACTTTTTCTTATTAAAAAAACTTACCGAGTTTCTTTTTAAAAGTTATTTTGGATTTAGTACAAAGGTTGCTCATTTAAATCTGGAATATTGTGATATTTAAAGAACTTTTAGACAGAAAAAACACATTTCCATCGAATAATAACCCTTTAGAATTAAAATAATAAGAAATGAAAAAAATAGTGCATACTTAAAGGAGAAAAAAATATTTTAAATAAGTAAACTTTGTACTTAATCCAAACTAGTGATTTTATTACCTAAAGCACTGCGTTTTAAAAAAAGTTCTTATATTCGTCAATTTAATTTTTTTATTATTAAAATTATACAAACTAACATAATAACTAAAGGACCACACCCTCAATTCTCGAAACTCAAGGAACTACTCTTGTAGTTGCATTAGGTTTTCAAGTAACATCAAGGAACAACTCGCTTCGCTTGCTAAATTGTCACAACTGCATGGAAAAAAAAAGAAGATTTTCTTCCGAGGGATTTTTTATTTTTTTTTTACATTTAAGTTTTTCAGAATGATTGCAATCTGAAAGATATAATATAAAATTATACAATTATTAATCCATATAGTATAAAATTATGAAACTAGCTATAATGCATCAATACAAGGTTCATAAGATGCTTCTAAGCTATCATTTTTAGCAATCTTATGTACAAGTAGTTTAGCCCACTTTTTTGCCGATTTACCCTCATATATATTTACCCTCCTATGCTTTTAGAGTAGCACCAGAAATTTTGTGATCATCTTTATTTTCAGCTAATTACAGCTACATTAATTTCTAATTTTTTCAAAATAGTAAATAACCCTTTGCAGCTTTCATTAAAAAGTACTAAAGCAAAATAAGTCCCAATTTCAAGTACTTATATTGAATGTATCCTTAATTCTTTCTGACATAATTTAAACAAATTATTTCAATAAAATATTTAAAATGATAGCATTTTACTGTAATGTTTTTTTAAATACATTTTATAACCGTCGTTAAGCAGTCGACGCAATTTTGAGTTTACGACTCCCAATGTTCAATTTCGTAGCCTTGTGATTTTGAACTCAATCCTGAAGACAAGCGAACTCTTGTATCAAGTATAGGGAGAAATTTGTCTGCGTGGAAGACTTTTTAATGAAACTAACTAGTATTTACGTCACATGGAGAGGAAAATCACGAAAACTTCCACCGACTAGTATGACGACCGGAAGACTATAACTCATAATCCGTCTACCACTGGCACTGTGGTCGGTGCGAGCCGGGTGCGGAATTCGTAGCGACTCGCCATCGAACCCGGTTCATCTCATTGGAAGGCGCTCTTCCCCATAAGCCACCACGTCTCCCTGAAAAGTTTTGATAAAATTGAGCTAATCCATTCATCAACTGTGAGTGCTTGTTCATTCATATCACAGCGCATGATGCGCGGCTCGCCTCACTTGACATATTATTCTGCAACTTTTATACTTTTACGGAATTGAATGCAATATTTTGTACAACAATCTTAAAAGGATAAGCAATGCAAAAATATAATAAATATGCTTTTCAATTTGTTGAAAATTTTACTGTGTTTTTCCTCTCCAATTGTAAAATATACTAAATTGAAATCTAGTGAAGTAGTAAACGTAATCATAATTAATATCAAATTTCACACGCAGGCAGCCGGATGGCTTGCCACCGCAAAATACGCAACACATATTTTCTCCAACAACACACCTGCATTAAATATTTCGCTTTGAAACCGCAAAATACTTCACGGTTCTAACGATTTAATCAGATTAAATTTCTGATATAATAAAGCCACGTCGCAAACATGTTCTGACAGGTAAGTCGTCATATTTAAGGAAGCCATGTTGCACGCCTTATTCTCATTAGTCTAACAGCTCTTGCATGTGTCTGCGGTGCAAACTAATTAATTAAGTTGTGGTCCGGTAATTAATGGGTATGGATTTTTAATTAAGGAAATTCCCTATTCTAGGAAAGTCTAATATTAATTTGAGAATCAAGCGTGTAAAAAAAGTAGTAAAAATACCGTTTAACACACAAAATGTATTATTAACACCCTAGTCACCACTGAAGTATAAAGAAATGCAGCAAAAAAATATTTTACAGTTCCAAATTTCTATTTTACTGACATAAGTCATAAGATTAACAAAATACATAATTTACTACCGGGGTTAATAATTTTAGGAACACATATGTGAACTTCAAATCTCAAGTAAGTTATAGAATATAAATACACTACCGTACAATAATGGAAGAGACAACAATTTTAGTTTTTGAAATTTTTTTGAAATTTCTCAAGCAATACTTTAATGATTATTTTATGCATGTTATTATTTTATGTTCTTTTTAATAATTGCATAAAATTTCGCAAACCTAAAGTAAATATTTAAGGAGAAAATTTTCATAAAACATTAATTTTTTTACCTCACGTTTTTTGCTGTAACTTTATGTTTAATTTTATTGAATATTCATAATTTTTGGAGCAATTAAAATCAATTACAAAATTATTAATTTAAAATTTTAAAGAAATTTGTTAAAGAGTGCGCAAGATATAAGATTTAAGGTAATTCTTTAATACTTCGTATGTGCAGAAAAAATCTAAAAAGTTTCTTTATAATTTTGCAGTCAATCGTATTTGGAGACTAATGAAAAAAGTTTGATTTCAATATGGCAAAAATTAAAAAATTTCCAGCAGTATTCTAAGCAGTTTATGTACTTTTTGAAAGAAAGCTCAAAACGATCAGGGGTTTTCCACAAATTTTATTTTGTATCATAAGATGAAATTTAATATCAATTGATAATAACTAATAATAATCGTCCGAAAACCAAAATGTGATGGTATAATGAAAGAAAACATACAGTTATAAGGGGTTGATCTACACAGTGCCGGTCTCATTTTTAATTAATATTGCTTAATAGTACAAAATGAAATTGGTGGAAAACCCCTTATCCCCCAAAATAACTTAGAAAATTGATTCAGACTATTCAATTCGGACTTTTTTTTTATTAGTTGCCAAATACGATTCTCTAGAAAATTATAAAATTTTTGTTAAAATTTTAAAAGTACTTATTCGTAAAAGGGGACTCTAAAATATAATAATACTATTATTGATGTCAATGATGCTTAATTAATGTTGGTAATATGTATTAATTAAAGTAAAAACATAACTTAATGGAGAAAAGATATTTATTCGATTGGGGAAACAACAAATAATCACCGTATTATTATTAATAACAATGTTTAATTAATATTCGTAAAATAATTGGAATAAAAAAAGGTGCTCATTTATTTCAGGGATGCAGAAAGCCGCCACACAGGTGACGCTTAATTAATTTTGACAATACGTACTACTTGTACTGTGGTAATTAGTGTAGTTTAAATAAGATTTCTGCAACTGATTTTTCATAGTTTCAGAAAATATTATTTCCAGTGGTATCAACATTTTAATTTATTTTAATAATTTATTTTCATTTATTTTAACAATTCATTTTAATAATTTATTTTAATTTATTTTAACAATTCATTTTAATAATTTATTTCCATTTATTTTAACAATTCATTTTAATAATTTATTTCGCTTTATTTTAATATTTATAATTAAAAGAACATTTTTACACCACTACTTATAAATATTTTAGACATGATATTAAATTTCAGATAGAAAAATGGTAATANAAAAAAACTATGTTTGAATTGATAATCCTTTATTTTTTTCACCTTTCAAAATTATTGGAAAAATTTTATTTGAAGAGAGAAAAAACTTGACATTTGAGAAAAGGATGAAATATTCATGAAATTCTTTCTCCGCGGAAAATACTTTCGCCAAATTTATTTGAGCCAGCGAATACTAAAAGGGAACGCCAAAACCCACAATCAAATTATAGCTCGGAATTTATAAAAACATGCCTTTTGGGAAAAATTTCATTGTTCTATCTTTTTTTCTAATTCTCAAGCTATGAAAAACACTAGTTCGATTTAATCCTCAAAACAATGTTTGATCTTTTGTTATCTCTTACATGAAGATTAGAAAAATCGAACGTCGATAAATATTGACTCAGATAAAGCGAATTTTCTTAATTTGTATTTTTCTAATTATATATTTGTAAGAAAATATTATTTATCATGAATAATGAAGTGACTGAATTACTACTTAATACATGAAAAAAATAAGGCATAAAAAATCACATTTCACAGAACAGGAAGATTCTAACTTAGATATTTTACAAATGCAAATTAGAAACAAATTTCACAGAAAGATCGGGTATTTTTATTAATTAATAATTGAAGTGAAACTTACGCCTAATGCACACAAGAAAAAAAAATTAGTTTTATCCACACAATCGAAATTTCTATTTAAAATCGTGTTATCTACGAAGTTCATTGTTATTTTTTAGCAATTTTCAATGCCTGGAAGATACATTTAAATATAAGGAACTAACTATTACGTACAAAGAAAAAAAAACCTTTTTACATTTAAAGCATAATGTATTTATGAAAAAAACTATATTTTTTATTTTTGAAACGTACAATATTTTTTTTAAATTTCAGGTAACAAATTAAAATAGTGAATATGTTTGATTATTTCGTAAAATTGAACATTACTGAACTACTTTAAAAAATTATATCGCGATTTGCGACCGGTTTATGGGCTAAATTAGTACGACTTTTTTCGAATTTTGAATGTTTCCATGATTGAAAAAGATAAAGATGCAAATTCATAAAAAAAATGGATGTTTATTCAGAAAAGGAAATTTTTTAAGTTTTTTTTTTTTAATTTTTTAATTTTTCACGTTATTAATTTACAAGTAGAACAAATTACTTTGGATACTTGAAATGTCTTTTGAGCTATTATTATTGTAGGGCCATGATGGCTCAGTGCCTATTATCTAAGTAGTTTGCTTTTTGAACCATTATTATTGCATTCTACTGTTATTATTATTATAAGAGCTCTCGTGGCAGAGTGGAAAATGTCTAAGAGTCTTATCTTTTGAACCATCATTATTGGATCCTATTATTATTGTTATTTCAAAAGGTCTCATGGCAGTGTGGAAAATGTCTAAGCGGTTTATATTTTGAACAATTTTTGACGCATCCTATTATAGAACCATATTGGCATAATGGCTAGGACACAGAGTAAGCTATCATTTATAATGGGCTGGGATTTTATTCCAGACGGTGTCTATCACTCAGGCTCAGATAGATGAATACCAAAAGCAAGTGAGAGATGTCAATGCGTTATGCTGATCACATACTATTGCTCTCAAAACAATTACTCAATAATTTCCTTGACCCCCTCGTCTGTAACGAGCTGTAACTGTAACACTTTTTGTATGCGAAAATACGTTCACCAGATTGAAATTTATTTATTTGTTTTACTCACTACTGTTGAATTTTACTCACAGCCGCCGTGAATAGCTGTAGAATAAAAGCTTAAACTAAACAAAACTATAACAGCTCCGTCGAAATATGAAATGATTTTTGGTGAATAATATGCTATTTTTATAACAGCTGTGAGTTACCAACTGTTACTCATGATTGTTAGGTCAAGTTTAGTCTATCTAATGCCAGCGCTGTCTGCGCTTATTTTGAAAATGGCGCGAAACATCAAAGTGGAGAAAAGCCCCGTTTTGTAAAAATGAAAAGCGTTTGTGGTCTAATGTTTTAATCTTTAAAAACTTTCTTCAATACTGCATTACTTGGGCAAATAAAAATTTGCAAAAAACTGCGATAAAGCAATGATTTTGATAATTTTCTTCATCTAAATGGAAAAATATCGCCAAATAGGCGATTTTAGAAAAAGTTTAAAATGAAAATTTAAAATAAAAATTGCATGCAACATGAAAATTTGCAAAAACTGAAAATAAGGCAGTGATTTTGATAATTTTCACCAAGGTGGAAAAACGTAGCCACATAGGCGATTTTTTAAAAAAAATTAACAACTTTTAAAATATTTTAGTTATTTGTCAGTTCTAAAACCCAGATAATTCTTCACGGATTATATATTTAGTTTAAAATAATTGCATTGTTTGCACTTAAACTATAGCTTTTTTATTTTCCTTCGAAAAACAGCGTTATTGGGATTTTTCTGAAAACATATGTCGTCACAATAATAACAGGATAAACAAATATTTCAAAAACAAGGTAGGACCAAAAATACTTAAATTTAAGTTAAATAAAAGGCAATTAAACAAATAAATATTAAATTAAATAACTTAAATTAAAATATAAATTAAGTTACGATACAATTAAAGATATCGTGATCATTAAGTGATGTTTTTATAAAAGACGAACTAAATTCGAAAGATAATCGATATTTTTAAAGCACCGCAAGACGATATTTTAAAGTATATGCTCACGATACATCGTGAATACCAGGTCTTATAATAAATATCAAATATACGAAAATTAGGGAAAAAGAAAAAAAAATTATCAACTAGAATGCCGCGACTGTTATCGACAACAATAATTATCGATTACGCTATTTCCATCATTGTAGACAATGGAAAATATCGAGCAGAATAATATTGCGACTTGATAAAATTCATTAGGAAATCGCAAGATACTAATCAATGCAGAGACTGTAAATTAGTTAAATTATAAAAATATCACGATATTGTTGAATTCGAATAAAATTTTGCAGGAATCGGATAAAATGTGTTCGACTCCTATAGTGCTGTTGGTTAAAAATTAGATCCTAGAGGCTAAAAGAAGAAATTTGATCGTTTATAAATTATTCAAACAAAAATATTTTTCATAAGTGTAAGAACAAAAATATTGTTTTTTTCGCTTTTTTTATGAAATGAAAGATGATTTTCTGAAAATGAATAAATAGTTGATTGAATTATTTATTGTCAATTCTAATGAAAATTCTATTCCCAATTTCAGGCTTTTTTCAACTTTTTGCTCCTTGCTGGCAAAAAAAACTAATCCAGCGATTTTTGACCTCATTTGAAGTAAAGGTTTTACCATCTAAAAAATCTTGTAGATATTTTAACATGTTTGTAGAAAACTCCTTTCCCATCCCCAGTGATGATGCGCTTCAAAAATTGATAATTTTCTTTATATTTTAGATGCAAATCATCGACGTCAAAGCGACTGCACAAATTTCTTTTCGACAGAACATAATCCCATAATCGAAGAACCCATAAATCGAGCTTCGAGATTAAGCCTAGGAGTTTCAAATGATCGTGAATGGTCGAATTCGATAAATTTAATCTCTCAGAGATCTCACGAGTTGTTATTCACCAGTTTGTATCAATTAATTCCTTTGTTGTGTCTTCATCTGCTTTAACTGGCTTTCCAAAACATGGTACATCAAAATTGAATGATCGAAATTTTGCAAATCAGTTTCGGCACTAACGTACTATCAATGCATCTTTTTACATGTCTGACAATTTATTTCTTGTTTAAACAGCATTCTTGCCTTTTCGATAGTAAATAAGCAACAACAAAAAAATAGCCCAAAATGCTGCTTTTCACTTTCCCTATTTGAAAGAGCACCAATCAAAAAATGCTGCGTAGAATCAAATTTTTTCACAAGCAAACTTTACCTCATCAGTTGTTAAAATATATAATGCTTATCAATTAAGTATGAAATTGGCTACAAAAAATACGATTGAGTACTTTGTTGAGAAAAAACGAATTTATTTTCCAAACAACCCAATAATACTCTAACGAATATTGTGGAAATTCATCTAAAATTATTGATTTATTACTGCTGATTATTTCTTATTACTAAATTATCACAAATTTACTTACCAAACTTAAATAGCTTTTAGCCCATATTTGTTTAAACAATTGTAAAAGAATATTAATTACAAAAGCTAAAATTCATTTTCATTTGAAAATTAAATTCGACTCTAAGGCAGCTATCCAGGCAGTTGCCATAAACCATGATTCAGATACTCAGACTATTTCAGATATTAGAGATAATTTGATTGTTCTCGAGAATGCCAACGAAATTATTATGTTCCAGTGGATCCCTTCACATGTGGGAATCAATGGCAATAGAAAGGCAGACCAACTAGCCAAGAAAGGGACACTCGAACCACAATGTAATAAACCGATTCCACCAGACTCCCTTAAAAAACAATTTTCCGAGAAACTTAAGACCAACCTAAAGCTCAACCAAGCAGTAAAATCCACTGGAAAACCCTGGGCTAACATCCAAAACAGTTGGAAGAAATTTTGTCACAGTCCTCGTAAGAAGGCTGTGGCAAACTTCAGACTCTCAACAGGCCATGACTGCTTGGCAGAGCACCTCAACAGAATAGGTATCCTTCCATCTAGCGAGTGCCAAATCTGCAATTCGGGAACCATGAACTCAGACCACTTGCTTGTATGCCCTTTACTGGACAAACAATCCCAAGAGCGGGGTGATCTGTGTAAACTTTACTGGGATGCCAGAGATCACATGAACTCTCTGTAAAGACTACTCCTCATTCTTCACTGTATATATATATATTTTTTTTCTTACTTTAATTTTTTCTATGTGTTCTTTTTGTATTAATATGTGTTTGTCATGTGTTTTCTTTGTTTGTTATTGTAATTTTGTTCCTTTTTACTCCTTGTTTAAGTCCACTTAAAATTGAACATTGTATATGGATTAATATTTCCAATAAAGCCATATGTAACAACAATTGAAAGGATAGACAAATTAATTCTGCTCATCATTTTTAATCTTCCTAGCTCCAGAATGTTTCTGTACTAAGAATTCTGTGCCAAGCAAATACAACGTCCTTTATTTGCCTTATCAAGCATAGTAAGTCTTGCTGCCAAACAAGAGATATCATCTCCAGAAATGGCAAGCGTCATAAAATATGAAGAAATGCGGGACCTCCTGGAGTGCAGAATAATTTCAGAGATGCTCCCCATTCATGGCAACAAGTTCCCCACTTAAAATGTCGTCTGGTGAATCAGTAAGTCCAATATGGTGTAAATGTGCCTGCAGAAAGTCGTGTCTAGTCAGTTGCCTGAAACAGGAAAATCCCGATAGCCTTAGAAAGGTTCCTGGAGATACATGATGTTAAGAAGTTCCCACAAGAATTACCAAGAGCTCCCTCCCGTTAAAAGGTTTTTGATTTGGCTTTAAATTTTTTGTTTTCGTAGCAGTTTAGCATTTTTCAGGAGAATCGACAGGGTCTAAGAAAGATGCCCGTATTGCTAGGTTATCTGCTTTTTTATTTCCTCACAATCTACAATGGCTATAGAATCTATTTCAGAACTATTTCCTTTCCAACAAATATTAAAGTGTTAATGACGCTTTGGCAATTTAGTTCATTGGCAGTAGGCAGATGGACATATTTTGTAATGAATTGCCACTGGATAATCAATAAGGAGGATGGATTCTTTTCAAGCCTCCCCAAAATATTTCGGATATCAAGATAATTTGCATACATTTATCCATCAAAATTGTCCGAATTTAGACTTAAGGCTCTTAGAGTTGGAAAAATATGGAAAAAAACACCAGATCCAGCTCTCCCAGAAATTTTCCCAGCTGAGTCATAAGCATAGATCTGCATCCAATCGTTAAAAGGTTATTTTTTATTATGAAGGCCGCTTTAACCGAAGAATATTCCTATCATTACTAAATAAATATCAAATTCAATTTATATATTCAAGATTAGAATTATAGGTATTTAATTTAAAATTAGGTTACATATTATTTCAGTAAAAGCAATAAATTTTACAGAAACAAAATAAATATATATATTGTAAAATTAATTTTCACTACTATTCATATAAATTGAATCGTGCATATGTAAATTTAATTACCATTTATTTAGTAAAGATATGAATACTTTTCAAGGATTCGGGTGAAAATTTTAAAGGAATGTAAGTCGGAGTTACAGAAGAACTTTCAAAAAGTCGTGAATCGGAGTCGAACATTTCAGACACAGAGTCCAGAGCTTTGGTTATAGCCCAGCGCATCCATGAACGACGAAGCATCCTATGCGGAATGTCCCCAGACAAACATTTCATCGCTTTAAAGTTCGAAGCTGCATTCCATTTAACGACAAGCCAAATCTTGGCATTACCAAGAAAGCTTTCTTTACTATAACGCAGTTAAAGAACTTTTCTCTATTTTAGGATCCCACTTGGGAACATTCGAAACGCATTCTACAAAATCGATGAAGGGAAATTTTAAAACAGAGAATTCTATCTGGAATATCTCCAGTTCTCAGGGAAGCAACAGTCTTTCTATCCCATAAGAGGGGGTGGGCAGGAAAACGGGAAATCCTGGAAAACAGGAGGAAATGATTTTTGGCCATCAGAGAGAAGATGGAAGAACGGCCTCGAATTAAAAGTATTTCCTTTCACTGCTAAACAAATGAGAACGATAATTGTATGTGAAGGCATGCTTTAGGGGTTGGGGAGGGAAAGGGGGCTTTAAGATTTATTACCCCCTTAAAAGAATTAATCATAGGATAATATTTTGTATAAACCTCGATACGGAGCAAATATTTACATAGTTTTAGTCTATTATTCATCGGGGAGGGAGATACTTTTATATTAAAGGGGTACAGAACACTTTTTTTTAAAAAATACGTGCAGTTTTTTAAATTGTTTTTGATTCTTTACATCAATAAACAAAACAAAAAAATTGATGTTTCTAATCTTTTTTTCTATAGCTGATAATATGAGTCTTTAAAATGGTAGATTTTTAATTTATTTTTCAAATTTTTCCCCGACTTATCCAGGCACATCAGGTAAATTTCAATGAAACTCAACACCATATTTTATCTATATCTTGCAGATTTTCATCATAAAGCTTAATTTTTTTTATTTATAATATCAAATATTAGATTTTGTTAGCAAAAACATATAATAGAATGAGAATGGAAACATGTGAAAGTTTCACTGAAAAGCGCAATTTTATAAAATAATTGTAACAGACGTTAGAACTATTTAACTCGAATCTCAATAACTGATTACTGTTACTGACAATTTTATGACTGGTTATTTTCCAGGTTGTTTGAAAAAAATTGCAACTTTACTTGACTATTCACTGCTTTTTAGAGTAAAATTTCCTTGACAATTCCAGGTTTTCCCTGATCATATAAAAATGAAACAGATGAAGATAAACACAATTTCAATAATATTAAAAAAAATACATAATAAAAAGCTGGAAAACAAAATAATGAAAAGATATAATCACTTCATCAGCTCACACGATTATATCCACAAAAAGGAGTGCTTTCTAATACACTATTCTAATATATGATATTGTTGCAATATTAGAAAGCGCTCCTTTTTGCGGATTTAATTGCATGAACTGATGACAAGATTATACCTTTTCATTATTTTATTTCCCGGCTTTTTAATATTTTTTTAATAATTTGTTTCTTTTAATATTTTTTAAAATGTCATTATTTATCGTCATCTTTTTTATTAATTTTTATCATTTTCCATGTATATATATATATATATACTCAAATTGTGATTTTTTTTATTATTTTCCATTTTTAGGACAGGAGGATGAGATCCCCCAGGGGATCAAATCTTTCAAGTTTGCGACGCACCCTAACATTTGCATTCCTGTGTCATTGAACAACGCCGTGTATTCAAACAAGCAGATGCCACGTAATAAAAACATTTCAAGTCCAATTTTGTCAAACAATGTGCCCAAAACCCTTTGAAAGAAGAAAAAAAAATCCAAAATTGATTACCCCCCTGTCAAGATGCCTCAGAAAAACGCGGCCTTTCATTGTATATCCTATAACCACAAACCGAAAACATAAAAACGCCGCGTGATATATACATACATTCACTCTAGAATGGAAGAACAAATCCTTTTAAGTTTCGAAGCCCTAGGAATGCAGGGGTTTGAATCAGTTACGGATGCAAAAGATTTTAAGACTGTCTGCTATCGTTCCTGTTTGAACACAAGCCATCTGGTGCAAACCTTAAATTGCACCGAAGCTATCACTTTGCCAACTCTACTTTTTCCTTTTTTTTCTTTTTAAATGCATATAGTTTAGAATATAAATTCCCGTAACTTTATGTAGACAATAGATTTAGCGAGACATTCCCATTTCTGGGAATGTGTTTCAATTTGGGAGCAAGCAAAAAAGGGAAAAAAATACTACATTTTTTCCCAACTGGGGGCAAATACAAAGTCTGCTATAGCGACAATTCAAAATAGCAGAAGGATTTGTAGTTATAAACAAATGCATTTCACTATTTTTAATATTGCGTTACTTTGTTTAACCAATAACATCTTCTGTTTTATTTGTAAGCAATTGTTTGTTAACAATTTCAAAATTTATGCCATCATTATACATTGCTCAAACAATTGAGTGTGCACATGGATTTAACGTAATTTCTTCTGATAATTAAGTCAAAACAAAATATCCATAGTCTTAAGTAAAGCAAAAAATAGCAAAAGAAAATTTTATATACAAAAAAGAATGTTCACGACTTCAAAAAAAGGATTTAAGTGCAGAAATTTTGATTTCGCAGAAGCTTCTTCTGGTTATCTCAGTGGTAAAATTCTGTCTTTCGACTTTTGCTTGGAAGAAAAATTACAACGTGATCTACCAGAATTCATGACTTGTTGTATTATTGGGAGATAGGAATCGGGCAAGTGCAAAAAAGTGTAGCGGAAGCTGGTGAAGTGGCAAAAATTGTCATTGCAAGACTGGAATCGATTCCGAGAAATAGGGCATCATTGACATCGTCCAGGACAAGAACGTCCGCGTCCTACCACAGCAAATATCTCCAGTTAACAGCTCGTCGATACAGAACAGCAAATACCATACTACTTCCATGAGTTTCTTTTGGCAACAGGATGAAGAGTCTTAAGACAAGCAATGAAAAATAGGCTTCACGACGGAATCTGTATGCGCGCAGGTCAATGGTATGTATTCCCTCGACAGCCAGACACCGTGCTACTCGAAATGAATTGTTGAATATCCAGATTAGATGCAAAGTGATTGGAGTCGAGTGCTGTTTATGAACGAGTCCAGATTCAGTTTGGAGTGGGGCACCAGACGTGTTTTGGCAACGTGAAAAAGGGGCACTCGAAATAACCCTATATTCGTGCAGGAGGGCCGGGATAGCCTGGTTGGTAGGGCACTGGGTCCATATCCAAAAGGTCGTGGGTTCTATTCCTGCCGACCGAAGACTCCCCGTGTAGTAAATGGTAACTGATGCATGTTAAATCTGTCGAGTGACAAAGTTCTCCATGTTCCCATAAATCATACCTCAAGCTATACTGATCTAGGAGTTTCCTTGTCCCCTGGATTGGTTCAAAATTACAATTCTACGGAGTTGAACATTAGTAGTCATGAGCCCAAAATTGGGTCGGCTGCTTAACGACGGTTATAAAAATAAAATATATTCGTTCAGGAAGGATCAGATTACAGACGAGGTGGTTTGATCGTATAGCTGGAATCTGCATAGGTGGACGTACTGACCTGCATTTCATTCGGAAAGGCAATTTGATGGCTCAAAGGTATGCAGACAAGATCCTGAGACCCCATGTCGCATCCTTATGCTGCAGCAAATGATGATTTCTTTCTTTTAATGCAGTATAATGTCAGGCCTCATACAGCGTCTTGTAAAGAATTTTCTTGAAACTAAGACAATACAGCGTATACAGTGGTCAACATGCTCTCCTGATCTTAATCCGATCGAGCCTGCTTAGGATTTATTGCTACAAGACCAAACCCTCTTGTTACTATCTAAGACTCAGAGATCAAACTCCATTAAAAGTGGAACAGTATTCCCCAAAGTCTCATCGCATGCATACAAAATAAGTATGCGGCAACCTTAGTAGTTCGAGAGGACCACACACCGTATTAAATATCCTGTATCATTTCCGTACAATCAGTTTTTGTCATTTAGAAGTTATCAAATTTTTGCTTGAATTTCATGTTTTTTATACCATTCCAAAAAATTAAAGTTCCCTTGCAATTGTTTTTCGCAACTTTTTTCATGTATTGCGTTTTGTTAAACCTTTATTCTCCACTTTATGCTCATGCTTGGCTATCAAGGAAAAATTTCATAACTTTTTCGCTTGCTCTCCTAATTTTTTTGAGCTGTGTGTTATTTTCCCTATATATATGCATCTTTAGAAATTGTTTAGCTTGTTTTAAAGACCAGATTTTTGCTTCTTTGCAAGTGACACAATTTCTAATTTGACTAACCAGTAGCATCTTCTGATGCAAGAAACTTTGATGTGCAGCAAGAATTTTAAACGCCCCAACATCCTGCAGACTTTAATAACGGTGATCTATTTGACATATGTTTGACATTAAACAATTTCACTTTGGTTGGGTAAATGCTCACAGAGTCGTTCTAATTGCGGACAGAGACAAAGCGTTGCGACTTAAAAATGTGGAAGGAACAGCCTTAATGTGTGCTCTCAATCTTTAACCGCGATGTTTGCCAACTTCACACCATGGCCGGCTGGCAGAGGATCTTCTTTCTGAAAATGACGGGGTTGGCACACCATGAAACAATTTAAGATCTTTGTTTGTGGAAGTAGGGGAGCGGTTTCTCCATTACTGTTCCTTGGGGGAAAACTCCATTAGTGACCCCCACGGGGAAAAGCGAGTTGAGGAGGTATTTTCTTCTGCTTGATGAGATAATTAAATATCGAGCAATTCTATTTCACCATATCGCTTTGACTAAAAGCTGGCTCTATTTCTTAGAAAATTTAATATTTGGATGATTTTTTTCCCCTTTGAGTACTTGACGCAAAAATCAAATGCAATTATTCAATTGCAGCTTCACATCATAAGCATTTATATTCCAGTAGTTTATTTGGGTTTAATTACATAAGAGACAGATGTAGTTAAGCTGCTCTAAAACCAAGGGTAAAAATAAAATAAAAAAGAATAAACTGCCTGCCCAACGTAAATAAACGAAATTAAACTATAATATAAACAAAATCTGACTAGAAAAAGAATAAGAAGGTTAATTTATAAAATTAAAAAAAAAATCCGAATGTATATCTGTGTCGCTTCAATTGAAATCTGAAATTGAATCCTGGTTAAAAGTAAAATGTAAACTCTGCACTTTTCTCAAATAGCTGCATCATTGTGAAGTTTACTATAATGCACAGAGATTATACGGTATCAGTATGAATTGATATTTTTTAAGAAGAAATATACAGGGTGTTTATAAATTCCCGGACCCATTTTGATGTTTAATAACTCATAAAATAATGAAGATATAAACAAACTTATAGCATTTATTGATGGAATAACTCATATATTTCAGGTTTGAATATCTTTACTTTTGTAAATATCGTCTGCGCGTGTGGTTAATTTCAGATAATTTAATTTTCCAGTCTAAATATCTGTACTTTTCTAAATATCGTCTGCTTATTAATTGCATTTTTCTCTCTTTTGTTTTTGGCAACTATTGCAATGTTATGTTTACTTTTGATGTGTTTGTTCTATGTAGTACTTTTCTATGTGATGTTTTATTCGAGCGGATATTAAGGAGAATGCATACACCACAAGAGAAAGCACAGATTTGGCTTAGAACAGGTGATGTGAAA
>NC_092205.1:18357933-18436457 GCF_043381705.1 Parasteatoda tepidariorum
TTAGACATGTTGGAAAACTTCGTATTTCCACAACTAGAAGAGCTTCAGCCACATGTCTTTTTGCAACAAGATGGTGCACCACCTCATTGGGGTATCATCGTTTGTAGTTCTTTCAATGACCATTTTCCAGGAAGACGGATTGGGCGAGGAGGTCCAATTCCTTGGCCACCCAGATCACCTGATATAACGCCGCTGGACTTTTTTATTTGGGGATTTATAAAGGACAATGTTTACAGGAGGATTGTATCGAACATTGATGACCTAAAAGCCAGAATTACAACAGCAATAGCATCTGTGGATGCCGACATACTTGCCGCTACCTGGCGTGAAATTGACTATCGACTTGATATTCTCCGTGCGACGAAGGGGGCACACGTGGAAGTTCATTGACAAGGGTCAAGAAAATTTTTGAGTCTATCTAACCATTTATGTTATTAATTTCAATCTATCTTTATTATTTTATGAGTTATTAAACATCAAAATGGGTCCGGGACTTTATAAACACCCTGTATATTTTTTTAATCTTGTTTCCCTGGTCCGATTCGCTTAATCAATATCACAAGCTGGCAGATATGTGGCATGTTAACTAATTTAGTTAAAAACATTTTATACAAGTTATAAAAGAATTCTTTTGGTTCCACGTGCAAAACTTTCAAAATTGCTTAATTCATGATTTTTAAAATCCCCGTTAAGAACTGAAATATGAAGGGGAAAAATAACATTAGACTGACAAATTAATACTTCAGTGAGAAATAACTTCAGCGTCTCTAATCATCATTAGAGTCTGGAAGAGCAAAGTAGGGATTAAAATTATCAAAAACTAGTTTATTTGAGGATAGAATGCAAAAGCGGTTTTTAGGAAAGTGCGTCCAGTTCCCTTTTAGTACTATTATACATTTAGAATTTTATAGCATGAAATAACTATACATTATTTGGAATTTTATAAAAAGAAAGTATTTGCATTGAATTAAGTAGCAAGAAATAATTCTTACTTAAAAAGTTCCCCCTAATATTTTTTACCCCGCATACAAACATGAAAAGAAAAATAACACACTTCGCTAAACATTCTAAAAGAACGCTCTTTTTGGAAAAGTCTTGCTTCTTTATCATTTGGAGGGGGCTATCTTGTATTTGCCTTAATCCCCCAACCCCCTATAGAACACCAAAAAGAGGGTGGAATACCACTTGACAGTTTTTCCAAGTGGGGGTGGCATTACACGAAGGTCTGAGTCAGCAACTCCCTGTAAGACGTACGATGACGTTAAAATAAATCGCTCTGAAAAATCGATGACAGTTCAGAGAAAACACTTTCAACAGGGTCCTCGAATTTCGAACCATTGAGAAGAATCTTAATTTTTTTTAAATAAAATAAATGCCTTTCATTAAGTTAAAAATTCGAACATTCTTCAAGTGTAATGAATATAACGGAAGGGATGATGCTGATTTTTCATGCATATATTTGGAATTATTTTCTATTCGAGAGTGATGATTCGAACGATTTCTTATTTTATATTGAACCTTTTGATTAATATGTTGCGCCAAAGATCTAATTTGCGAATCTTTCAGCCGTTATAAAAGGGGTTTTGAGAATAAGAAAAAGCTAAGTTTTAACAAAGCAGGCTTGATGCATTTTTTTTTATGATTTATTAACTGGCATAGAAATTGAATTTGTAAAGCAATTGAAAAGAATTGGTCAAAAGAATAAGTTAATGTTATGCTATTAATATCCGTTAATAAGTTTTAAAATGAGTCTAAAAACATAAAAAAATTCTTAAAATGGAAAACTAGTTGCGATTTAAGAAAAACATTGCTATCGAATTTTTGAATAATCTTGTAACTTGCCTTTATCTACTTAAAACAATTATATTTTTTTCTGTGAAAGGAGCTTTCTTCTCGCATTATAATAAATTATGTTATCAATTCAATTTAGTTTATATGATCTGGTGACTTTGAGAGTTAATGATTTCTTAACGTTTTCTTTAAGCGTTTATGATTTTTATAAGCATTTTCTTTCCCTTTTGTAAGAATTGACGATTTGTTATGATTTTTTACACCTAATTTAAGCATTTAAGAAAAAATATAAATAATTTCTCTGCTTTCTTAATGTCTTCTCAAGCAATAATTCTAAGAAGTCAGGTTTGACTCAATCAGTTATTTTTCGAAAATTATCACTATTTTCTTGGTTTCAGATCAGAAAAACTTCCTAAAAAATGCAAGAAAAATTTAACTACATAGTGAACGAGTATTTCAAAAAAGGACTTTAAACGTTTTCTTGAAACTTTTACAGTCAGAGCACAGGCATGCATTACAGCAGAGGATCATTTCGAAGTGTGTTTAGTAGGCCTGTAATAGGCACAAATCTTTTTGAGATTTTAGATCAGTCCGTGAAATTGATAGTCGCGGTTTGTAAAAATAACGTCAAGTCAAAGTTGTTTGAAGTTTAGTAAATGTTTAATGAATTAAATTGTTTACTGCTTCAAACCTTAAATGGCGTATTACATTGAATCACATCTATCACATCTCGCTAAAATCTTACTATGATAAAAATTCAGTACCATAATTGTTTTCAAATCTTTTTTTTTTTTTTGTTTAGATAGTTTACGTAGTTAATCCCGTCACAATGAATTACATCTGTTCCCGTTTAGACTGGTAGGTAGGTACTTTATTTACGTTACGCTAGAGGTGCACAATGGGCTATTGGCGACGGTCTGGGAAACATCCTTGAGGATGATCTGAAAACATGCCATCGCAATTTTGATCCTCTGCAGAGGGGATGGCTCCCCTGCTTTGGTAGCACGACGACCTGCTGCCGAAGTTACACTTTATGGTAGAATAGTTTAATGAGGATCGATAACGTGCACCCTCGGTTCCTACGCAAGCTGATCAAAGTGGTCACCCATCCTCTTACTGACAGCGGGCAGTGATACCCGTTAAGCCAGTTTAGAAAACAAGAGGAATAAATCATGTAATAAGATGCAATTGAGTCGTAACGTTAATACACACATCTGAAACGCTTTTAAAAGTTATGTCTCTCAATGAGTATATTACTCTCCACTCAGTTGATGTGTTCTGTTCTTCAGAGCTCACCCCCCAAAAAAAGGCAATCTCAGTTGCTGGAGAGAAAGTGTTAATCGAAGAACAATCTCCTAATTGTGCTTCTTTCTCCCCCGAAGTCATTCCCAAAATGTTCTCTTACGACTTCCTCGGAAAGTGGTTCTGCTCGAAGAAGTTATTTTGATTATCTAAGGAACGTCTATTATGTTCTATGAAACATTACATAACATGCAGCAAATGGGATGGTAAACAAGTTAAAAGAATATTTAAAAATATTTAAGTAAAATTAGTTCAAAAAATAATGTGTCAAGGTCTATAATGTAAAACGTTAAAAACGTATTTTTACTTATTAATTACTTACTTATTACTACTTATTATAAACTTTTAATTAGAGCTATTTTTAAGCGTAAGAAGATTAAAAATAGGATGAAATACAATAATAATAAAAAATTTTAAGACCAAATAGAGAAAAAAAGAAAGTTCAAATCATTAAGAATGAAAATAAGAATATAATGTATAAGGAAAAAATGAATAAAAATAAAAGAAAATAAGAAAATGAATAAAAAGAATAAAATAAACCTAATAGTGAATAAAAATAAGAAAGAATGAAAACTAATAAGAACAGGATGAATTTTTTTACGCGTTAAAGCACCAGCTGAATTGAATATTTGAATAATTGAACGGAATCCACGTTCCAATGATCTAAATACATGCGAAGTTTCATTTGAATTTCTGTGCAACCTTAGGCGAGTACCACTGAGTAGCGTCAATTTAATTTAGTCAAATTTTTTGCTTCAGTTTTTACTCCAAATTTGTTGTTACAGAAATTCTTCTTGATCTGTGTAATTTGGGAAATCAAAAAATATAGCACATATTTAAAAACCTCCAAAAATACATGGCGCAATAATTCGTAAAGTTCGCAAGGAGGCTAATATTCTAACAGCACAGGGTATGAATAACAAATTTTTATTTAAAAACATTAAAAAAGGGATTTTTAGAGTAGATTCAAGTACAGAAATAAAACGAAGAGTTAAAAACAGAAACAGCAAAAATAACAATTTAAACAGTCCTTTAACAATGTCAAAAACCTTTTTGTTGCTCTAAAACCCATGAAAAAAACCGATCAGCGAAGAGATAATGTCCAGCAATACTTCTAAAAAAAAGAGTAAATTCTTTATATCCAACTAAAGGAAGAGGAAAAAAAAACTTTTTCTTACCGTGTAAAGCTTTTAGATAGGCTTTACCAGCGGATATAAGTTGTCTGGCACATGGGTTGAATTTCTCTAAAATATTCTGAAATAAAAGAAACATTCGATTAGAAAAGTCATTATTTGAAAAGGAATAACGGTTAACATTTTTTTATAACTACAAACCATTACAATTTAGTTATGTTAGCTACATGGAAGTTAAGTCGTTATAGTTCAATTAGAATTGGATATTATTATAACGTTCAATTATATTTTTTCAGTAAATTTTCTGATTCATTTTTGGCAATCATTAAAAAAAAAGAAACATTTTGATTTCCTGCCAATTCAAAAAGTGTGATTATGGCTAATTATATCTTAGAAGCGAATTATTGAGCATAATTTAGATCAGCGGAATTAAAATGAAGAAAAATCGTAACTATTAGAGCCAAGATATGGCCTCACATAAAAAGGGAAGAATACTTTTTTTTAAAAAAACATCTTCATCCTCAGCTAACTTAGAAAGTAAATAAATGTCTTTAAAATCTGACCAAAATTAAAGAAAACTCTAAGAAGTATTAAATTTAGTTCCGTAAATCTGAAGTATTTATAACCGTTGTAGAAAAGACGGGCCAATTACGAATTTACAACTACCAATGTTCATCTCAGTAGCCAAAACTCAATCCAGAAGACAAGGGAACTGGATCAAGTATTAGAAGAAATTTGCTTTCAAAGAGAACTTTTTGATGGAGCTAACCCGCATTTGAGCAACATGGAGGGGAAAACCGCGAAAACCTCCCATGGTTAGCCTGACTGCAAGGGGACTCTAACCCATGATCGGTCTACCATACAAAGAATACGAAAAGATAAAAAAGAAAGAAAAAAACAACCATCCTGAATAACTTTTAATCTAATGATCGAATCTTCGCGTGCTGGGATTTAATGGTTCTAGAGGCTGACCTCAAATATGGTAATTAACTTATGATATTTTAAGTTACAAAATCAGGGACAAAAACATATTTTCTATGAGTAAACAAATATTTTTCGATGGTTTGGAATTTCTCTACCACAAAATATGGGGAGTGGCCACAATCGGAAAATATGGTCGCAATAGTTTGGACGAATCGAGAAAATATTGCTATCAAATTTGTTTAGTAGAGATAATTCCATGAAAAAATAATTTTAATAATAAGCATTTTTATTATTTTACTTTAATTTAAATTAAAAATTTTACTTTAAAAAATTTTGTATTGTAAGGTTTAATTTTTTTACATAATTTCAAAGCATTTAGTTTCAATTGCAATTTGAGGGAAATCGGTAGCATAGTACCTGAGAAATCAAATTTCAAAGATACGATTTTTTTAAATCATTCTTATTCTTAATTTAATATTTCTTTATCGTCTTTTTTATTATTATTTATTTTTTATTTTGTTACTTCTGTAGCAGTCATGACAAAGAGGAGGTCAATTATACGAGGTTTGTTTCTTTGTATCAGATGTTAGTAATAGCCAAATACTTTTTCTAATTGTTTCTAATTCTTCTTAAATATAGTTGCTCTGAGCCGATTCTACTTTGTATTAATAATCTGCAATACATAAAGGAAAGAGCACAAATTGTCCGAGATAATTCCCAGACAAAATCAACCGATTTAAGGAAACCTAATACTGGTAATTCTTAAGAGGCTCATAATCATATATAACGGTGACCATTTGACCTATCCCAAATATTCTTGTTCCCTGATAGGAGGGCGTTAATTCCAATTACTCCAGGAACGCGATCCTGACACTTTTCCGGAGGCTTTACAATGTCTCTCATAATTAAGGTAAATTGGTAGATTTTCCTTTCAAAGGCCGGCATTTAAAAGATAGGATTAAGTTTTAATCGCAGTTTCAGATAAACAAAACCGTTGACTTTGTTGTTGAACATGAAGAATTGGTTCCGAAGTTTAACAATGAAAAATGATTGAGCTAAATTAAGAAAATCTGTTATTTAAGAGTAGGATTTATTGAGGAAAAAAAAATGAGAGGAAAACATGCTAAAGAAATAAAGTTTATCTTTAAACTTATGAAAGCGTGAAAATGCTTATTCAGTGTCATCTATCCTTGCCAGCTTTAATTTTAGGTATGATTTTTTGATATTCATTTTCTCAATATAGTGAATCAAAAGTAGTGCTTCATATTTTTTAGAACTTCTGTAAATTTTTTGTTAGCAACAATAATTTTACCAAAAATAAAATGACGTCAAATAAAATTTCCGACCACAAAATTACCTAAAATAATTTCACCAAGAATAAAATTTCATAAAATAGTTTTGTACACAATAAAATTACCTAAAATAATTTTACCGCCAAAAAAATTTGCCGAAAATAGTTTTACCAACAATAAAATCACCTAAAATAATTTTACCAACAAAAAAATTATCTAAAATAATTTTACCAACAATAAAATCACCTAAAATAATTTTACCAACAATAAAATCACAAAAAATAGTTTTACCAACAATAAAATTATCGAAAATAATTTTGCTAACAATAAAATTACATAAAATAATTTTACCAACAATAAAATTTCCCACAATAAAATTACGCGATTAAATAAATTAATACTGTACATTTTTCTGTTTTTAGATTTTTTTTTTAACACGCTTTTACTTTTGTTCAAACTGAAAAAATAGATGACTTAACGTAAATAAAACAAAAGCAAATAAATTTATCAAGAATCTAAAAACAGGTAAATATAAAATTAAACTACCTTTCAAAAAAATTATAAAACGAAACAAGCAGTCTTAATTTTTTTTTAAAAATGTTTTAACACGAATAAAATTATGCGAGTTTTAAAAATCCATGGAGCAAAATATGAGTTAATTAATGTTAAGCTGCCGCTAGTATATCATTATTTTTAAAAAAAGTTTCAAATCGATTTGCGTTGAAACTTACAATTTGTACATAACAGAATTTCTTTTAAACTTAGAATTTTCAGAGTACTGTCTTCTGAGTAATACCCTCCAATTACGGTTCCAAAATTCCTAACGAAATCTTTATTTCTTCAGGTGGCTTACAATATTTATCTAAAAGGGATAATTACCCGTGAAGTGTGAAGTCTTATTGCAAAAATGTCTTTTTCTAGGGCTTAATACTGGTTTGTTTTTCCTTCAATTGTTGTTTAGTTTGTTTCGAAAAGAACAATCTTTGCCTCCTCCCATTAATCGAAATAACGACAGAAGTTCTAGAACTTTTATACCAGTCACAGTTGGTCGAGTTCGGGGACCATTAAAGAAATCGTCTGTTGCATTTTTTGGATTGTAAATAAAACTTTTGCATCGTTTTTCAAAGTACGAACTAATATTTTATACCACTTCCTCTAAAATGAACAGTCATCAACATCTACAAAAATGTTTTTGCAAAAAGATTCCTTCTGGGAAATACTTTTGCTTCGATTTAAACATTCTGCCCCCTTCATTATATTTGCTATAAACCATTATTCTTTTTATCTAAAAAATACTCAAATGCAGTTAAAGGTTTTTTAAAGTAAACGAAACCGCTATTTTAAATCACGGAATTATATAGAATTTAAATACAAAAATGTAATATCTTTTACTTTAATAATTCGTTATATCTTTTAGGTTAACAATTGCGTTAACTATTCGGTTAAACTACTTCGATACCAGTAGTAATACTCCAGAAATTAAACATTTAACGATTTTGCTGCAAACCCCACTTCGATATGTATTTTTCCTTAAATTCCTTCACATTTGCGTATTATTTTTTTAAGCAAAAGCCATTCTCTTTAACTTAAAATATTTTAAATTGTTATAAGATCTTGGTCTCCATACTTCCAATAACTTATGCTTATCAAATAAATCTGCAGAGCTAAATGCTTCTTTCCGCACAGCGTACATTACGTTGTAAAATGTGCAAGATTGTAGATGGTGTTCTGAAAGGACTACCTTTTATACATATTTTTGGAATCCTTGTCAAAAATGGAGAAAGAGCATCATTTGGGGGATCGCTAATAATTATGGAAAAAAACAAAAACACAATCAAAATCTAAATCTCATTTACGAAACACAATAGATGAAAGATTCGAACTTGAAGTTGTTCCTGATAATCTTCTAAAATCATTTTTGTTTCTTCCCGAAATTAAACAGGTTTTGGTATTTCATGCATCCGTCTTCAACAGTCAGATTTCATTAGCGTTTTATTATATACTAGTGGGCTGCGTCCCCTGCTCGTTAACGCTCGTCAACCCCCGAAAATTGCTACGCAATCTTATATGGTTTACTTCGCAAACCAAGCTCGCTTCGCTCGCTTAGGTACATTGCAAATGCACAAAATTCTAAGAATTCAAAACAATCATTCAAATCCATATAACAACCTTTTTTTTTAAAAAAATTACATCTTTTTAGTAAATACTAAGTCATTAAAATAAATTTTAAATTCAAATAAATGACGTGTAATTCGTTAAACCTTTTAGAAATGTGCTATAGTATAAAATTTCTAAAACTGATATCTCTTTAAAAAGGTTAAAATTTTGGCTACAATTAAGTCTATTAAAAAGTGAAATAGGTGAATTACAATGGAAAAACCTGCATAAACAAATAAATTCTAGTAAAACAAATAAATTCGTGATATAAATCAAAAATCGTCAGATAAATTCGTAATATATAAATTCGTGAAAAAAAGCGCTTTCGACAAAATACTAAAATAAAGATCTATCGACAAAGACTACTCACTTCTGCCTAGCTTTCAGTTTACGTTTTTAAAAGCGCTATATGTTGAGCCATCTCAGCTAGATTTGGCATGTGACATTTTTAGCGGCAATCATTGGTCGATTTTCTAGCGTTGCCATTCGGGGAGTTGTAATGAGGCATTTTTTTGTCGCCGTGTAAGAGAAATATATATATAGATACCTTTTATGCATATTATGTATACTTTTTTATTTTCGTTTTTGAAACGGATCCTAAAAATATTAATTGAGAGCAGTTTTTTTATTACTACTTTACTAATAAACCATTTGATTTTGATAACATTTCAAATGTCTTCAGTTTTGGTAAATAAATGGACACGAGTTTTATTTAAAAAAAACATTAAATTTTTCAATTCCCAAATTTAAATGCCATAATTTATAAAATTTACAGGGTTTTCTTTAATACTTTTTTGGGGATTAAGTTGAGCATTTAGTGAATTCAAGTTGGAAATAATGTCATAATGACCAGTATCAGTTATACTACGCCAGACGAGAATGATAAACGGTGTTCTAAACTTAATCTGACAAAAAAGGAGAAAAATATTCGCATAAGCAATATGTGATCCTGAAACACCATCTTTTAAGGTAAGAAACTCTTGCCAACATTATAATTTTATTTTTCTTGCTCGTGAAAAATATGTTTGAAAAGTTATATTTTCGGCAGAGAAACTATTTGATGTCCTGTCCTGATTTATGATTTTTTAAGAGACAACATTTAGTTGATTTTCATTTTTTCCTGTTTGTCAAAATGTTCTTTATTATTATCTTTTTGGGAGTTGTATTTTTTCGAACATTTTTTATCTGCAGGTTAAAGAATTCTTATTTGTACAAAAATATGTCCCAAAAATTTGCATATTTCCTATTTTCAGTCCATCCCACAATTTAAACACATTAACATAACAATTTGTGAACGTTCTGTTTTTTATAACTTTCGAACTTGGGTAATATTAACAATAATTGCTTCGAGACAAACTGTCACAATTTTTGATTTATATCCAATGACTGAGTAATGATAAAAAGCAATTTCCCTGAGTTAAAGGAATACTGCTATCCAGATCACCATCTGTAAGAACAGGTGCACATGGAAGATGAGTCAATACAGCTGATGTTAGAGTTAAAAAGACTGTGGAACAACTTAACAACTGCAGGTTTGCCTCGTTATGATTTCTGAGAAAATAACGTTAACAAAAATAGATTTTGGAAAGATTTCCGTGTGTCGATGAACGCTTATAATATTAAATATTTTCATTTATATTCGTTTAATTAAAAAAACTTTATTTGCACTGGCCAAATGATATTAAGTAATTCTTGCATTTTTAAAAAATTAAAAATAGGATGATCCTTAAAGTGATAAAATATGCAAAAAGTAAAATTATCATTAACCTTTTGCTTAAGGCAGGAACAACCTTTGGACTATATGTGATGGTACAACATGGTACACCGTAAGCAAAGGGTTAAGAGTTAGAAATTTTCAACCACAGTCCTCACCAAAATATTCGGACCCTATTTTCCAGACTTATGGCTACCCCCACATTTTGAATGCCGAGAATCCAAATCCGTCAAAGAAATGTTTTATTCGAAGAAAAAACGTTTTTTGTTACGTATAATTTCATAACTTAAAATATCGTCTGAACAAATTATTAATACGCATATTTAAGCTCAGATCTCGAACCATTAAGATTGCATCTTAGTATGTATAATTTCATAACTTAAAATATCGTCTGAACAAATTATCAATAGGCATATTTAAGCTCAGATCTCGAACCATTTCGATTGCATCTTAGTATGTATAGTTTCATAACCTAAAATATCGTCTGAACAAATTATTAATAAGCATATTTAAGCTCATATCTCGAACCATTTAGATTGCATCTTAGTATGTATAATTTCATAACCTAAAATATCGTCTGAACAAATTATTAATAGGCATATTTAAGCTCAGATCTCGAACCATTAAGATTGCATCTTAGTATGTATAATTTCATAACCTAAAATATCGTCTGAACAATTATTAATAAGAATATTTAAGATCAGATCTCGAACTATTTAGATTGCATCTTAGTATGTATAATCTCATAACCTAAAATATCGTCGGAACAAATTATTAATAAGCATATTTAAGCTCAGATCTCGAACCATTAAGATTGCATCTTGGTATGTATAATCCGATTATTTGATCAAAAGTTATTCAGCTCTTATTTTGTGTCCTGTTCTTGTCCATCTTCTCTGGTCACTGTCAAGAATCACATAGCCGTATGGTAAATGTCCGAAATGTATGCTAGATCTGATTTGATATTAATTTATTCTCCAATATGTGAACATTTATTTGATATTTTAATACCCGATTAAGATAGAATAGGAAAACATTAGTGTTGGAAATAACGGACAAGAGTAGGGATAATAAGCGGTATTCTTTACACTACTTTTTTTTAAAATTAAAAATCTTTCCACGATATACCATTGACCATCATTCCTTACACCTCGTTACACATTCCTTATACATTTTAGTAAAGTGCCATTGCCCGGTATTCCCTACCCTGAGGTTTCCTTTTTTAAAGGGCTACGGTCCAGGATTCTATAAACTTAACTTTTATAAACTATCTAAATAGAATGCTTAGACATCGAATAAATATCAAAGAATAAATTGATATCAAATAATTCGGACATTCAACAAAGCGACAATGGGATTGTTGACATTCATCAGTGAAAGTCAACATTCTCCGAATTTCGATTTATATAACAGATATTAAAAAAAACATATATCATTTATAAATAACTGATATATGATTGTATAGCTGTAGATGAATAATTTAACAATAACTTGTAAGTAGATATATTTTCTTATTTGCTATTTTGTAACGCATGCGCTCTGAAACTCTTGCTAACTGGTATATTTTGTCTGCTTGTCAGCTGGATTAGCGATTTCGTATAGCGTGTTTACCTTAGAATTCAATCGTCGAATTCTTCGATGTTTTATTTTATTTTTATTACTTTAGCTTTTATGTGAGATTCAGGACGCATGGTTCCTTTTTCCAACTATTATGGAAATTCAAATATGTTCTAGGTCTGTTTTTATTTTAAAGTTTTTAATAAATACTTTATTTTCGCAATCAGTTTTATTTCATTATTCAATGGCTCATGTTAATTTAATTCATGTTAGTTTCCCCCCACAATAATAGATATAAATAATTGATTATATAAAACATTTAATGTCCTCAGCAATATTTGACATTAGCTTTTAATAGAATTAAATTTAAATTTGTCCAAAAAAATTCTAATTAAAATTGTTATTTTCTTAAAAAAATTGTATAGAAATTATTTTTTTTTAATTTTTCGTAGAAAAAATAAAGAATTAAAGCTAAAAAATATTTCATTCAGTTATTTTTTTTTTTAGAAGTTCAGCGAAATATTGTTTTAAAAAGAGAAAAAAAAATATGAAAAACTGATAAGAGAAAAAAAATTCAAATATTAGTAGAATCTTATCAATGAAAAAATTTAACGAAGTCTTCTCATTTTTCTAAATTTTCAATACAAAAGCATAACTTTTTCACCGCGTAAAAGAAAATTAATAGTATTATTTTTCAAATTATAAAATAAATTTAAAATTTAAATTTAAAATTTAAATTTTTTTCTCCTTGAACCTCCATAAAAATTAAATATTTGGAAATTAAGACTATGCTTAGACAATTTCTAAGCAGAATATGAAAAAACTCAAAAGTTACGTTCCAAGCTTAAATATTTGAACAATACAATTTTTTTTTCTATTATAGCAAAACGAAAACAAAAAGAAAAGGATGAAAAAATTCATGAAAAAGAACAAAATAATTACAAGATTTTGATTAAGAAAAAGTGATTTCGTGCAGCTATTGTTAAAGTAAAAGAGAGAATTTCGATAGGGTTTCTCACGAAAATTCCAAGAAAGGTTTCTCAAATAGTGTTTGTGGCTTCGGGCTTATCAAAGAATCTAATTATGTAACTTTATTCAGTTAATTAGATTGCTTTGAAGCTTACATCTGGAAACATCACGCTATTTATCCGTAATGCGAATTTACAAAATAAAACAAGTGTTTAACCGCTGTTAAATTTGATATGAACTCAAGTCATATCCAGCTTAATTTCCTTAACACTTTAACATAGGCGTGTAAAATAGAGAAAATGGGCTTTTAAACGAAAGTTTATTAAATAAAGCGGCAATTCGTAAGGAAGTTAACAAATCTTTTCTCTGTTATGGAATAATAAATAGAAAACAATTCTTTAGCTATCAGAATTTCAAATAAATTCGTACTTGAGAATTTGTAGAAATTATTTTTGGAATTTCAAACACAAACGTACTATTGTTGTTTATAATTTGTTTCTTAAATATTGTTTTCTTGTGTATCATTTCATTGTAAAACAACATTTTTAATCAGAAAAATGAACAATCCATGAGCAAACGATTCTATAAAGGACATATTTTCAGAATTCTTTAAATGCCTAATTTTGAGCGAAATATATTCGAAAAAATTATATAACCCATACAGAAAAAGAATTCTTCAAATTGTTAATTTCAATGTTTGAATAACTCTAGATATCTCGGGAACTTATAAAGCAGGATGAAACTTTTCTGCACACAATGTCGTTCGTCCAAAAATAAGCGAAATATATTCGAAACTAAGTTACATCCATGCAGAAAAATAATTTTGAAAAATTATATTCCCTAACTTACTTTCATTTTTAAAAAAAAATCTGAACGAAATTAAATCGTAAGGTAGAGTAATTTTTTATTAGCTTTAAATTATGTACTTTTAAGTATTTAAGTACAACATTTAGATGAAATTGGTTGAAAAGTCCTCTATCGAATTATATAATTTCCAAACGGGTTGTATTTCTCGACTTTTTAATCTAGATATTCATTCGACCAATTTCATAAATTTTTTTAGGGTAAAAAAATATATTAAAATGGTGTAGAAATTTGTATATTTCACAATTCAGCATATTTTTTAATTGTTGATTATTAAAAGTAAAAAAGTAAGTAAAAAATGTATAATTATTAAAAAAGAATTTCACAGTTAGAATAGTGTGAAAATTTTTTCGATTCTCATATATAGTATTCGAGCTAAGGCGATAAAGCAAAAACTGAAATTAACAATAATGGGCTCAAACTTTTTGACCTTTCTCCAGACTAAACTATTGAGAACATATAATTTTATACCCCCTATTTTGATAGAGAAAAATCCGAAACAATAAAACTCTGCATTTTTTAGACAAAATTCGTTTTTTTCTTCAAATTTTATAACTTAAGTTAGCACAAATTAGTAAGCATATTCAATCGGTTAAACTATTAAGAAAGATTACTTAAGTACTTAAAGTCCCATCGTTAGAACAAAAGTATATCCAGTTAATAGTTTCTGTTTATTTTAAAATTGTCAGATTTATTAAAAATAAAATAAAAATTTTCAGATTTTATTAGTTACTTATCAGCAATTTAAACACAGCGTATTTTCCTCCTAAAGAAATTGAATGGTTTACTAAAGCTAAAAATCTTAACAAAAAGTATTAAAAAATAATTTCTTTGGCAAATATTATAAGTTACGACGGATTCCAAATTTACTGATCAAATTTTGTAAATTTATTTCTAATATTATTTACAAAAATTATGTACGCAAATTTTGCACCATTCAATGCACTGGCCATAACTTTTCTCTTCTTGCAATTTTAATATTCTTTCCTTTGATTTTCATGCAATGAAAGTGATAGAAAGGGTTTAATTTTTTTATTCTTTTTTTTCATTCTTTTCTTCTTTTTTTTTAGTATTATTAAAAATTTGGCTCCATATTTTTTTTTTATATATAATTCTTCGAAAATTCCGATTTTTGTTTCCAGGATATAAGCAAATAAATACTTGTATACAAATAATAAAATCTGACCCAATAAAATTTAACAAGCAGTATTTAAGCGGTTACCGGAAGAAAAAAATGTTATCAGTCTGAGGCGATGACAACTGAAGTGCGTTTATAAACAACCAATTAAAGCATTTGTTTCTAATGCTTTTCAGATGGTGAGTCACCCTTAAAACTGAAACTCCCGAACATCCCATCAAGAAGGTCAATGTACCGAATGATAAGGAATGGAATTTTAATCTAAGTAATTGGCATGTTTGTAATTAGATAATTAACTCATGTGACAGCATTGCAAAACACTTCAAGTTTTGACAACTTGGGAACTCCAACAAGAAAGAACTTTTTTGTTTACTATCGCATTGAAGCACTTAATAGTATAATTTTATTTTATATAAAGGCATTTTTTTTTTTAGTAATCATCAATTGTAGCAGGCATGTCTAACCTTTTTTCCAAGACCAGCGGTCCGAAGTAGAGCGCTACAAGTAGCTAAACTACTGTAGTCGCTACTTTTTTCCGTAGTTTGTAGTGTACTGCGCTATTTTTAAAAAAAGTAGTGTATTGAGTAGTGCGATACAGAAAAAAAAGTAGTTTGTAGAGATTCCTGGCAACTACTTTTAACGTTAGTTAAATAAAGAAACAAAGTTCTAACGCGAAAAATGTTTCGAATTTGATTGGTGCAAATCTTTTGCGGGCCCGTCAACGTACGCAATGAGAATGCCTCTGTGGCTGAGCGTAAATAACATCTACTTCTGATGCTTAGAAAAATCGGTGTGAAATCAATCGAATTGTTCCTGAGAAATCAAATTTTAAATATATGACTTTTTTAAAATTCGATTTCACAGAAACAATAAAGTACGCTTTTGTGTCTGATTTCGTAACTATAATATAATTATAGTTACGAAATTACTATAATTTCGTAATATCGTCGGCATTAACTAATTAGCATATTTGCGGTTACCCCCTCAAATCATTAAGATCGAGTTCTAGAACGTGAAGATCCGAACATGAGATCAAAAGTTATTCAGCGTGGTCCGTTTTTTGTTTTTCGCTCAGTACTTTATATCTTGGAGGATATAAAAAAGCGTCGATCACTTAAATCACAAATATTTGTTAATTTCCTAGTATTTCTCAAATTATTGTCGAGAAAACCATAGATTTTGAAAGTTAAAAGAACAAATTCGTAAAACGTGCTTTAGAATGAAAAAAAAAACTATTTCATGTAAACATGAATTGAAACTTCTTAATATCTCTTCATATTTTACCAAATCAATTTTTTATTCAAAATCATTTTGAATGTTAGTGAAAATTAAATTCTCCTGAAAAAAAATATCTTCTAAAAGTAGCAAAGTAGTGACTGCATTTCAATTAGTTTGTAGTCGCTACAATAAAAAAAGTATTTGTAGTTAACTACAATTGTAATAAGGCACTTGTCGTTGTATTTAACTACAACGAAAATGTAGTTTTTTCCGACCACTGCCCAATACGCTAAGCGATCATACCCAGGCAGACTCAATATTCTTTTTAAATTATTATAACTGCATTAATATTCTATTCAGAATATTAATACTACATCACTATTTTATTTATGCTATTAATACATCAAGATTTCATTCATACTGCTTTTGATATTTTATTATTACTCTGCATTAAGATTCTATTCACATATATTATCACTACACCACTAATCAATTCATACTATTATTACCATCTTATTACTGTAATTCGATTATATGCATGCTGCATTATGATTTAAAAGCTGTATTACTGCATCACTATTTTATTTACATTAACACAGTATCACTATTCTATTTATCCTATAATATAGTTATTGCTGCATTACAGTTCTATTAACATTTTTTTCTACATTTTATTCCTTTTTCGCTATTCATTTATCCTTGTATTTTACTGAATTATGATTTTATTTATACTATTGTTTATACACATATTATTAATACAGTAGTATTACTGCTTTAAGATACAATTCATATTATACTTACTGCATTACGATTCCATTCACAACGTTATTACTACTTTAGTATTTACAATATTACTATATTTATATTTACACTATTATTACTACAGCTAGATATTCAACATAAAAATTTAAAAATAAATATCAGTGAACTTAATTTAAAATTTTAACCCACAAAAAATTGGTGGTTATTATTTATTAAATTATTTAGAATTGAGAGGAAAAAAACATAGCCGTTTTCTTTTTGTTTAATGTATAATATTTTTTTTTACCGTATAAAATGGCTAATATCAAATAGATATGGTTTCTGATTTTTTTTTTTTTATTTAACTAAACTAAAAACAGGCACTAAATTTAAACTAAAACAAAACAATTACCGATAAATTTTAAAAGCTTGTTTTATATTACCTAATGTTATTATTTTAAATGGCTAATTAGTTTATTTTGTTCAGTCTGAGTTAAGTTTTTTCTTTTTCAAACATTTGACTCCACATTTGGTCTCAACGGCAAGAGACATCCATGGAAATCGTGTCCAAGTGCTTATTGACGCAAAACTTTTCCAGAAACTATTTCAGTGGGTCGCATGCATTCCTGGGCCTGAAAAATGCTGGAGGACGACCCCTTTCCTGTGCAACTCTTTCCAATTAGTTCGGTATCCAGAAGCTTTGAGCGAATCGAGGTTATAAATTTTTATTTTCTCTAAGAAAGCAAGTTAATTAAGTTCGCATTCCGCACAACTTTCAGAAGAGTTCGCATACCTGAAATTCAGTAGCTTGACTAGAATAAATCTTATATAAAACTTATTCTTGAAAATCGTAAGATTTCACCTGATAAGATCAAAGAGTATCTTAGTATTCGGTTATTCTTAAATCTCAAAGTGTAAAAAGAACATTTTCATTAGAACAATAAATAATTAAACATAGTCGGGTTTGGTACATACATCAAAAAGTATCTAGGTATTCGGCAGTTCTTAATGCGAAATAATAATGAGTTTTCATCACAATAGTAGATAAATAATTAAATCAAACAAACCTGTTTAGGTACCTTTAAAACAGATAAATTCAAATAGTGTTTCAGTTTAAGTTCTTCGTGGTTGTTACAGCATGTCACGTAACAGTGAAAGCAATCCGAACACGCATTGATTTAACTGTTGCGTCCATTTTTTTCAACACAAGATTTCAAATGCATACTTTTTCCTCTTTTTTACATTTCTGAGTCACAATATTTATGTCCTTAAGTCAGTGTTTCCCACAGTGTGGTACGGGAACAGTTAACCGGGGGTACGCATTCTTATGCGAAATATCTGGCAACAAATGAAAATTTCAAAAAATTTTATTTGAAAACAAAGCTAGCCATGAAAATTTACGATTACGTATTTTTCTATTGGCTATTTTTTGCTAAGTTAACAGTTAATAATTAGTGGTGTCAACAGCCAGTTCTGATTTTTAACTTTCGTGCAATTTTTTTACAGTAAAGAATACATTCATTTTTTTTTTATTCGTGGTTCACAGTGTTACGAAAAATTTTGAAAGGGTACACAAAAGTCATAAGTTTGGGAAACACTGCCTTAAGTGATTGAATTATAACCTTACTGGGTTTAAGGTACAAATATACTAAGAATTTGTGGCAATACTAATATTTCCACAAATTCATAAATCGTCTAGCTTTTGTTGCATTTTTTATTAAAAAACTATAAAAAAATAAAAATAATAAAAATTGAAAAAAGTAAAACATTTTTATGCATTATTTGCAAAATAATGTATACTCTGTGAACAAATATTTCCGAAATTTTCTTTATAAGTGAAATTAACTTTTTAAGCATTTCTTTTCACTAAAATNCCCCCCCCTCAAAAAATGGAGATAATTATTTGGATCTTTCTTTCTACTACTGAAGGAAAATCGAATATTCTAATCTAACTCATGTTGATAAAAAGTATTTTTTTGATCTATCTTTTTTATCGAAATGTTAGATTGATTTAAAAAAAATAAATAATTGCCACCCCCCTTGTTAAGGTAAATATTTCAACGCAAGAGTTTCATGCGTTTTTCAGTTTATTTTTTTAAAAAAAGACAAATTTTACATGTTTAAAAAATTAAAAAGTGAGCCATAATGAAAGAATTTTTTTTTAATGAAAATACATTCAATGAAGTTTAAGAACATCACCTTGAATAGTACCCTTTTCAAAATGGGCTAGGAAACCTAAGTTTAATCTTATAAATGCTAACCATGGACGAACATTAATGAAACAAAAAATTCTGTATTAGTCAACATGAAACATTTTGAAATTAGATTTCCATTCATAATCCATTGTTTTAGAATAATTCATAAACAAAAAAATTTTTTCTGGGGGGGGGGAGAATTATTCTACAAATAGTGTTTTTTAGGAATCGTTTGCTAATTTTTAATTTCGTGATAAAATGAAATATAACAAAAATACATTTTTTGCATTAAAGTACACTTTTAGCACTTGATTGCAATTTATAAACTATCAAATTGCTTCACTCAAAAATATTTTTTTTTCTTAATTAGAAAATCTTTTTTAATTTGGTAAAATGATTCGAAATGAATTTGGTAAAATGATTCGACTTTTGGAATCATTTGATATTATTTTAAGTTTAGAGATATGTGATTGAACACAATAAAAATATAGACTTATAGGGTAAAACTGTGTTTTCCAGCAATTGCTTGTTTTTATGAATTATCCAACTATCTCAGTTAAAAATATTTTAAAATTAGAAAAAATAATTCTTTCAGATAACAAAATTCTAGAAATTTCATCTTTTTGAAATCATTTCATAATTTTTAACATTAAACAGTCGTGATTATGTACAATAAAACAAGTTCATTTAATGATAACTTTTCCAAAATGATAAAAGTAATTTTAATATACATCTAATAAAAAGAGAATTTACAGATTTCCCATAGTTTAACATTAGAGGACAGCAGCCTTAAAAATAAATATCTGAAACATTTTACGGTCACGGAAGAGAAAGTTTTATCACCAAATGTAGAACCACGGATTTCGGTTTTAAAGAAAATACATAAGCTGTTCAAACTAAGAAACCCAGTTGCGTAATTGAATTCCGGTTCGATATTCTTTTGTTCGTTGACCGAAATTCTCTGAGACCCCATCTGCAGTTTACCTAAATAGACCTTTTAAAGAAAAGAATAGAACAATATTTGAATAACTGATATTTTAGAGAAGAAATGTTCTTTTTCACGAACTTCATTCAAGTTCTCTGCAATTACTTTTGTTAGTCTACTTACAAATGAAACTTCAACTGTATTAAGTTTTTATACTAACAAAAGTAATTAATTTATATCAGCCAACGTTATGAGATATCTTTTTAACGCCATAAAGGAGAAATTCTTTATTATTACCAAAAAAGTAGCGGTTCTTTAATAACGATTTTACTTTTCTAAACTAACTATTTTTAACTCAAATGTCATAAAATTTAATAACTTCTTACATGTCTGAACATGTCTGAAATATTTTTTTAAAAAAAAAGAGATTTGAAGTTTCTGCTTTGGAAACTAAAATTTTATCCCAAATTACAAAATTGGTTGCGAAGTTTTTCAATAGATTATAGATTATTTTCAATAGATTCACCACCGATTATAAAACTATATTAGGTAATTTTTTGTCGCTGTGAGAACAAATAGGTTTTGATGATCAAAATTTCAAAAAATAGATTTATTCTAAAGAATTTTGAATGACTTAGAATCAACCATAAATGTTCATGTCAAAACGTAAAATCACTGGAACGCAAAATAAATGTCAATACCGTGATTCACTGTTGGCACGAAAAATATTACCATGCATAAATAAATATACTTTTCTTTAACTCCAGATGAATTACAATTTTGACGCTCCAATACTTTCCGAAAATTTCTTTTGGGGGGAAAATAAAAAAAAAGGAATCTAATAGTTCTGCATAAAGAACTCATACTTAAAATTTAAACAATAACAAAATTATCAAGAATCTAACCCTGTCCCGATTCTTAAAAATCTGACTTTTTAAAGTAAAGAAGTTTGTTCAAGTTTAGAAATCAGAGAACTCATAGGTAACTTTTGAAAAGAAAAATAAGTAATGAAGAAGCACAAAATGATATGCTTTGACGTAATCTGTACCGTAAACGAACGTGACGCATTCTTTTCCTGTTACGTACAAGAAAAAAAGTTGTACGTTTTGTGACTGAATAATTTCCTTTCACTGCAGCTAATCAAACACTGACAGCATTTCCTTCGTCTTACTTGTAGCCTTCAGAAAACAGTTACGTTTTTGGAATTATTCCGAAATTTAACAAGAGCAGTAATTGTTGCTCTCGAGAATAGAACCGGGGTTGCAACTCAAATACAGAAAAAAATTCCCTGCGCATATTATACACAATATATTAAGATGAAATACACAATCACCGCGCTCTTGTATGTGAGTTATATTGGGTTAACTATACTATTTTTATTTAATTGCAGGAAACACTTAGAGGTACAATTCTACATACTTAAAACGAATAAAGCTATAGTAAATGAAATAGTTTAGTATAGATGAATTTTCCTTAAATATCCCATAGGTTGCCATTTTTTAAAAGAGGAAAATAAGAAATAAAATTATTTCTGCATTTTCCCAGTTTGTACGGAAAAACCCAAATTTTTCTGCATTCCCCTTGTTATTTTAGGAGATTTTTAAATTAATTGGTAATCCTGAGAACAGTTCTACTGAATATTTTGGCACTGTTTTGAATTTTAAACAGTTAACAGGGATCTGTTCAGAAGAAAATCGGGTCCGTTAACGGACCCTTCACAAAATATTTTAACTTAAAATCGGACCCTTCACAAAATGATTTTTCTTTTAATCGGACCCTTCACAAATTTGTTTATCTTCATTATTGTTTTGTTAATCGAATAAACCAACCCTTCCCAGGGCAGAAAACAAGAAAGATGGATGTAAACGAATTAAGTTTTGTCTTCGGCAGACGATTCTTCCATTATTCGTCCGAAATGAATATTCTGCGTTCAGCAGTATAGGCTAAATACCAAATATTTGTGTGTTTCATCTCTAATTTAGAAGCTGCAATTGCTGTTTATTTTTGAAAATTTAATTTTTTCATTATAATTTTACAGTTCCGAGCATAATCTTGTATCTATTTACAATTTAAAAACTCATTGAAAAAGTGTTTTGCAAAAACGGACCCTATTTGCACAAATTCATAAAAACGGACCCTGGTTGAAAGAATGTGAGTAATTTTTTCACAATTTCACGAAAAACGGACCTTTCACAAAATGTCTGGACAGATCCCTGGTTAACTATTTGGAACTGTTTTGAAATTGGAAGTTATTCTGAAATTGTTATCCTTTTAACTGTTCTGAGAACGTAACAATTACATTAGAGCATTTGTTTGGAACTATTCTGAAAATAACAATTGTTCTAGAGCTATGGTGCGTTTTTGGCGTTTCAAAAAAGGTAAAGTTTATACAGATAAAAAATTGGTGATTAGTCATTAATGCTTAAAAATAAGTAAACATTAAAAAATTTAAAATCATGCATTTAAAAAATAACAGACTTAAGTATATTTTTAAAAATATTTTAACGTCAAACGCCAGGGGAAGTTCACATGAAAACATCAAAGACATAAATGTCAAATTTAAACATAATAATTTCTTGACCCATTTCAAATTCTTATAAAACTAAGTTTTAACCAGAATTTCAATTCTTTTCAATCCAATTTAAGAATAAAGGTATAAAAAGAAAAAAGTAATAACGTTTTTTTCTATCCTCAAAAATAAAGAAAATGTATCCCCATATAAGGGATCCTGATCGTTATTCCTAATTTACGATTCTCTGGTCGACAGTTTACTGGAAGAACGCCTAAATTCCTGTAGATAATATAGCTGTTTTGGCATTATGGGCTTAAGCATTTGCGATTTGAAATATAGCTAGATATAAATTTCAACTAAAATAAAAATATTTTTTCAAGTTATTCTGAAATTCACAGTTTTTAGTTGTTTTTGTAATCAAAGAAATCGTTGATTGAAAAACCTCGCAATGATAGGACTAATCTTGAAGGACATAGAAGTAGTGATAGGGCACCCTAAAAGTCGCTCAAATTTTGTTTTAAAAAATTAGAACTAACTTCTTAAATAAATTAAAAGTCGCAAGTGAAGTTAAATGTACAATTTTTAAATCATTTTTGAAAAAATGTAACTTTATATGACAAAATTTAAAATTTGAACGAAGTCGGTCGAATAGTTTTCGAAAAATCTAATTTTAAAAACACGACTTTTTAAAATTTGATTACTCAGAAACTGTTCAACCGATTGCGGTCAAATTTTTTGCAATTTAAGATTTTTTCAACTATAATTAAATTAAAAATAATAATTTAATTCTTAAAAATCAATTTTTTAAAATCAAATTTTTGCCATTTTGATGTATGGCGCAATGATAGGACTAATCTTGAAGGACACCGAAATACAGTGATATGGCACATTTTTAAAAAACGGGCTAATTTCGTTTAAAAAATTATTAGAACTGAATATCTCATTTAAAAAAAATTAAAAGCCTCAAGTGAAGTAAAATATACTATTTTTACATAACTTTTGAAAAATTTAATCTTATAAGAAAAAATTATTAACTTGAAGTAGATCGAATAGTTTTCAAAAAATCAAATTTTAAAAACACGACTTTTTAAAAATTTGATAACTCAGAAACTATTCAACCGATTGCGTTTAAATTTTTTGCTATTTAAAATTGTTTCGACTATTGTTGGATAATAAATAAAAAGCAATAATTTTCAAAAATTATTTTTTGCACGAAATTATCATTGGATAAACGAATTTTATAATTGTGAACAAAAACTTTTCGATTCGTTTAAAAAATTCGAGATTTGGCTTAATACGCAAGAAGTATAATTAACATTAAGGGGTTCAAAATTTCGACCAATCTCTTTGAATCAAGCTATTGAATCATATTTTCCACATAGCGGCTTTCCACATATATTTTGAGGGTCAAGAATACGTTCAGAATAAAAATATATATTTATTTGGAAAAAATAAGTTTTTATGTCCGAGTTCGCAACTTAATATATGGTCTACACTTATTAATCAGCATATTCGACATTAAACTCACGAACCATTAAGATTGAATTCCAGTAAGTAAAAATCCAATTATTATATCTAATGTTTTTCCGTGAGTTCCGTTTTTACTTCTCTTAAGGCCATCAATAAAAGATAATTCTTTTGAAAATAGTACTCAGCATGCCTATGCATTGTATGAGCTGCGTTTCATCGCATAGGATATATACAATATATTAACCATCATACCAACCGTGTCATATTAAGTTTTTATAAAAGAGATTATTTATAATTGCTCTAAAGAGCGAAAATTGAAGTTTTTGTGAGTGGTATTATGGATACGACAACTTTTTGGCTCTTTGTCTTTTGTTTAATAAATGGGCTTTATGAATAAGTCCCATTTATTTAGTTTTTGAACTTCAATTAGCCGACGCTGACGTTATGAATTTTGAGCACTAGACGTGTCATTATCAGTGAAGTTCATTGTATAGAGATGCCTAAATCTAGTTTTCTAGTGAAAAACGCCAAAAAACCAAAATTGCATTATCTGTCCAAATTAAGTTGTTTTTTTTTTGTTTATTAATTTGGCGACTAATTTACAGAGCTCGCCAAGGTTACCAAATTGCGATAAAATGGCTATTTTATAATATAAAAAATGCAATTTACGACAACGACTATTATAAGATAATTTAATTTAATAAAAGTAGTACCGGTTCAAACCGCACACGAACAAGAGGGAAGAGCCCTCTAGCGGCTTACTATGATATTTCGTACATGTGTTGATACGCAATTCTCAACTTTACGTTGTGCTCAACCGATGTATTGAGTCATTCCACGATGACTCAGGGGATAGAGAGTCCGGGGTTCGATCCCGGCGATGGCTGGTCGAAACGAATTCCGCATCCGGCCTTGCATCGACCACAGTGCTGACGTGAAATATCCTCAGTGGTAGACGGATCATGGGTTGGAGTCCCCTTGCAGTCAGGTTAACCGTGGGTGGTTCTCGTGATCTTCCTCTTCGTTTAACGCAAATGCGGGTTAGTTCCATCAAAAACTCTTACACGAAGGCAAAATTCTCCCAAAACTTGATCCAAGAGTTTCCTTGTCTTCTGGAATGGGTTCGAAATTACAAGGCTACGGAGTTTAACATTAGTTGTCGTCAACTCAAAAATTGGGTCTGCTGTTCAACGACGGTTATTAAAAAAAAGAGAAAAAAATCGTCACAATCTAAAAATGCAGCTCTAATAACTTAGTCAACACAGTAGATAGTAGTCTAATAGAACAAATTTCGAACTTATGATAAATTAATACCGAAAATTAAAAAAAAAAAATTTATTCACAAGAGCAGAAATCGGTAATCGGAAGAAATTTTTCACAAAAATAACGTTTGATTTATTTTCTTTCCTATTACTGACATAGTTTGTCGACATCTTAGTATATTTTCGGAGAGCTCTCTATTCTGGACATGGCTCAAAATGCGTGTTCAAAAAATGGACACTTCTCTAAAAGCTTGTTTAAAAAATGGACATAGCTATTTAAGAAAAGGAACTAACATAGAATCTTATTCCGTTTTTCAAACTTATTTATGAAAATTGTTCCGTTTTTTCAAAGAACAAATTTAGGAATCAAAATGAATTCGTATTGTGATGTTAATTTGCTTTAACCAAAGAAAATTTTATTACAAGTACCTTTATTTTTTGTTAAGAACAAATCTATTATTCAATTTTTTTTCAAGTTTGACAAATCGTGGATTTTACGAAGTTGCTTCCGTTATGATGTATATTCAGGCAACTGACGATAAAAATCTGTACGAGCTTGCGATACACTATTCAATTTACAGTAGTTAAATGCAATAACATTATTGTGATTGGCAATTAACACTAAAAACTTCAAAAGTCAAAAAAAATATGCACAAATTATCCTTAATTAAGCTTTATTTTGTTCTTATTTCATAAAAATTGGCATGACATTTTTGAAACACAATTTGATCAAAAAATTGATAAATGGAATATAATCAATTTAATTTTATGAAATTTCTTGTTCGCGTTTCTTGTTTTTAATTTGTAATCTTCAATGGAAAAAAAATAGATACTCACCGATTTCATCGGCACGCGATAAAGTCGCTAATAAACTTCTTTTAATATTTATATTTTCTTTTATTTGAATAAATGAAAATAAAAATAAATAAATAAATTAGCTGAATTTATTTGAGCGGCCAAAATGGTTAAGTACCGAAAATTATTGATTTAGTAAGAACCGAAATAAAGCTTTATAAATCGTATAAATACGTTATAACCCAATTGAAAATTATTGCATATGTGTCGAAGGTTACTCAGAAAAGTCAACTTTTTGCAAACCTCCGATGTCATTTGCAATACGTCTACAAGGCTCGCCGCAATAAGCATAACAAATGACGTCGGCAGTTTGCAAAGAACGGGACTATCTAATTAGCCTACAATGAGCTGTGGTAGCTCAGGAGATAGAACGCTCTCCTCCCAATGAGGTGAATCGGGTTCGAATTCCAGTGATGGCTGGTTCATACAAATTCCACACCCTGCTCGCACCGACCACAGTGCTGACGTAAAATATCCTCAGTGAAAGACGAATGATGGGGAGATAGAGTCCCCTTGCCGTCAGGCTAACCATGGGAGGTTTTCGTGGTTTTTCCCTCCATGTAACGCAAATGCTTGCTAGTGCATCAAAAAGCTGTAAAACTGATTAATCTAGTAACGAAATAATTATATTTTTTTAAATGATTACTTCTATTTGTGTTCTCAAATGATAAAGAATTGCATATAATTTATTATTTACCAGTTATCTATAATTAAAATAGTAATACTAAATTATAATAATCAGTTTAAATATGCAAAATAGATCAACTAATTCTTTACTTGTGTTGCACTAACCAACCATATTTTGGGTGCATAAAAGACAGAAAATTGTAACGTAAATGTCCAAAAACAGCAGTTTTGTCCAGTATTACCATACTAAACATTTTTGCACGCTACTTGTCCAATAAAGAAATGATTATTTCAGATTTGTGTTATCAAAATAAGAAAAATTTATAATACTATCTATTATTTACGACCTATACCAAACTTTAAATAAATAATAGTAAATCGTAATAATCATTTTAAATATTCAAAATATAAACTAATTATTTACTTGTATTACACTACTCAGTTCTACTTTGTGCATAAAAGACATTAAAAGTAGTAATAATATAAATAAATGTCGAAGATCAGCAGTTTTGTTCAATATATACGTTAGAATTTTATTTCTAGAGTTAAAATATTAAATATACTTTTATTAGATAAAGTATGTTTTTAGTGTTGATAATAAAATTGCTCGAGTTTATTTTTGCTAAACCTATTTATTTATTATGTACTTCTCGATTAGAATATTATCAATGGTTAAACGTTAGCATAAAATCCAATTAATTGATATTTAATCAAATGTCTCGATATTTATTTATATGTTATTGAGTTTTTATAAACACAAAATATTAAACTGCAATACTAAACAAATGCAATACAAGAAATGGTTAGCTTTTTTTTTAAACTTAAAATTATTGAGATCAATTAATACTATTTTTATATAATAATAGACAGGATTTTAAATAATGGACGATAATATAAGCACATTTTTATAAGTATTTAAAAACAAATTTTAAACTGATTCCATTCAAGTACACAAATAAGAAAATCGTCACTATACATTACGAAATTGAAACAGGTAAAAAGAATTGAAATAACAAAATTATTTTGATAAAATCTTAAAAAATTTAATTCTAGATAACGAAAAATATTGACAGGTCGAAGGTTGCTAAATTTAAGTAAGCATACAAGAAAATCGCTAATATGTATTACAAAATCCAAACCTTAACAAAAAACATCAAAACAAATTATTTATTGAGTCTTAAATTTAAAGAAAATTCTGAAGTACGCGGAATCTGAAATTTCAAGTAAACAAAAACGAAATTATATTAAAATGCATTCCAACAGTTTGTTTTGTGAAATTCTACAAAATAAATTTAACGTAAGAATTCAATTAAAAAAATAACTTACTTTATAAGCACCATCTACTAACTTCGCGAGTTCATCATTTTCCGTCATAAAATTCATCGTCATTTTGAAATTTATGAACTTTCAGTTTCATACAGGGTAATAAAAATCCTCAAAAATCCGAAGAAAAGTATAAAACTGTTTTCACTTTATCACTGTTTTCAAAACAAGAAGCACGTGTCTATGATTGCTTAGAATTATCCCAGAACAATTCTAACCACCCGACATCTTTACTCCGGTCTCGGAGGTTCAGTAAAACACATTCATCGTAAAGAACGATTCTTCCACGCGACCAGCAGGGTTGTTACATCATCGAAATCGCGCGCCTATTCATCGCCAGATTCCGACGCCATTTGAGTTCCAAAAAAATTCCTATTTTTCGGGTTCGACTGTATTACATTAAAACATTATTCAAGAAAGTCAATGAAAATAAATGTTACACAACTTGACAAACTGTTCTAAATTTATTTATAATTTAAAGAGAGTTTAGAAGAATTACAATCAAAATATAATTTTTAAAATGAAAACGATTCTATTCACTCCGTCAAAAATGCAGACGAACGTTCGAGAGATTTGAATTTCAACAATTTATCGTTCTTTTTTTTCGTGTTCTACATTTTTACATTCAAACATCCTCCGAAAAAATTTTATGGAATTTAATTTTAAATTTTACACAATTTGACATACAGCAGTATTAAAATTATTTTTAATTTCGTCAGGGATCAAAAGGATTTTCATTTATACAAAAAAAGTTTAAAATTGAAAATGAAAACGATTTTATATACTTTATCAAAAATTCAAACATATTCAAAAGTTTTCCTTAACTTAATCTTGTTTGAAATACCATTTCGTGTTTGAGAACAGAATAGCACTAACTTTTACAATGATTATGACTTTTTTGTGTTTTTATCTATTATTCAATTAATTTGTTTTAATTTGCAAAAACTAGACCAGCGATTTTAATGAAACAAAATTTAAATATTATTATTGTTAGTCTAGAATTTTAGCTATATAGTTTAATTTATGCCCAATATAAAAATTTTGATTGTCATGAATTTTTATCGACATAATATAGTAACTTCATATAAATCCTATTGTCAATTTTTTTTTCGTATCGTTTTAATGTATTTTTGTTTAAAAACAGCAAGAATATGTTTCGACTTAATCATGTTTTGAATTCGAGATTCTAAATTGTTTGAAGCATGCATTTTTTTAGGTAAAATTTCATGTTTTATATTTTTAAAATTATTAACCAGTAAAAACATTTCTTACGAAATATCGTTTTTTTTTATTGTAATTAATTAATGTTAAATGTATCGTTCATTTTGTTTATCTGATTCAAATGGAAAATGTTCGAAACTGTTTTGATATATAGTCTTTTTTTTTTCTTTTTTGAAACTTTTGAAGAATTTGGCTGAAATATTATAGGTTAGATTAAATCTCCTATACAACATATTCTTTTCAAGAACCATGTACAATTTAGAGAGCCATCTTTTGGAAACTTGTGTAATTAATATCAAAACTTTCTGTATAAAAGTTTTGCAGCTATTACAATAGACATACCGTTAGTTTCCGAGATTTTTAATTTTGAAATCAAACCATCCTCCATAGTTACATTACACAAAATCAATTTTAAAGCGAGGAAAAATAATTATATAAATAAATATAATAAACACTTTAAAAAATGACTTTATAAACGTGTCGAGATTAACTTAATAACGACAGGTTCACATTTTTCAGATTCGATAATAAAAAATATATAAAATCACGATTTTTATAATTAATGTGTCGTCCACTGATCGCAAATTCAGTATATAAAAATTTACCCTTCATTCATAAAACTGGGAACACTTTGTTTCTTTCTAAGTATTTACCCGGGTCAAAACATACAGAAAGGGTAAAAATAGTGGAAGTCAATCCAATTATGCACATTATCTAATCGATAGTAAAATTCCTCGATGAGAGAAGCCGCAAAAAATGCTTTTTCATAACGAAAACTTTTTCTCAAGGGCAGGGATTTTCAGGTCACAGGGATTTTCCAGCTGACAGTTTTTTCCCTTACCATGTTCGCTTGTATAATATGTCTTTCACATTTAAGGTGATTTTTGCTGAGAGAAAAAGAGTGGATTAAAGAATAAGTGTTTTAGAAAGTTCTGGAAAAGAAGCGGTAAGGTAAATGAATTAAAGTCGTCGCATCAAAATTTACTCAGCTTCATCAGAACTCGTTGCCTTTATTTTTTTTAACAAAGAATAAAAGAGAACTCTAAGAACATGTGTAAGAAAAGCAATACTTGATGTACTCCCGTGAAAAATAATTTGTTAAAATAAATTTTCCTGAATAACTCCATATATTTTATTAAAACTCATAAAAAACATTTTTATATACGTATAAAAGTATGTTTTGATTCCTAAATATTTCTTTTATATAACATAATTTGACATAAGCTTTTTCCTTAATATCCGTATTCAATGTGTCTTAAAAATGATAGATTTGCCCAAAAAAGTTTTTTTTAATATTCGTGTAAAAAATAACGAAAAGTGATAAAAATTAAATGTTCGCTGCGTGCTGCTTTGGAAATTAGGTCTTACAAACACACTTAGCACCAAAATTAGTTAAAAAGTTTATTACCAGATGGTGCTTATAACAGATAAAAAATATTAACTATTGTTCTTGAAATGACAGCCATTTTTAGAAACAAAGTTGAAGAAAAATAAGTCTGCAGAAAAATTAATAGACACCTTTGTAAATGTTACAATTAGATTTCTCTTACATATAACAGAAAATGCTACTTTTTTCAGTCATACGCGCCTTCTTTTTACGAACGTTATTACATTATTCTTTTGGATCTTGGTGAGAATAACTGCTATTTTCCTAAACCGAAAGCGGAAAATCGTGCATTTTTGCGTCTTACTATTTTTCTTAAAAGACTACCTTAAAAGACCAATGTGGTTTTTCTTGCTCTATTTTTCAGCATTTTTTCCGAGCTATTGTGGTTTTTACAGCTTTGCTTCTCACCTTTATTTTTCTTTTCTTTTTTTTTACCAACTTTACGTTTTATATTTCAAATCACTTTTGTCGATTGTTATTTCCAATTTGTATATTTTTAATGCGAATTAAGTTAATCAAATAATACTATACCACTTTAATTTCTTGGGATTATTTATTTAATAATGCAATTATGCTTTATGTTAATAATATACAAAAATGTTATTGGTACATATTCAGAATAAAGAATATTCGACTCCATTTTTAAAAATAGAAGTCAAATATTTTTTACTCTAGCATTTTCGTTTAAAAATGTCTTCTTTTAGTCAAAAGAAAATTCCTATTTCTGTCATCCCGGGAATTTTTTATTTTATTTTTTTCGAAAGTTATTTCAGTTTTCCTCTAGATATATATTACTCAAACTGAATGTAGGTTTGTATTTACCACCCTTGGAGAAGAAAAAAAAACTCGCCAATTTCTGAAGTTTCAAATTTAAAACACGGGTTCTAGATTTCCTCTCTTCGAATTTACTTTCGGCATTTTTATAGAAAATATTTAAAAAAAAAAATCTTTTCTCAAATGTAGAGCGATGTTTTTGTTCATTTTTTTTATTGGAATCCCGGCATTTCTTTCAGAAAGCTACGATTACTTTCCAAAAGTATATTTATAGGATTAAGGAGTTTCTTCCTATGAAACTCCACCATTAAAGGGATGTGAACAAAGAGTGGAAATGTTAAAAATGCTTTTAATCATCTTTATTTCATTTTCACAAGTGCACTAGTTGTACATAATTACTCTGTTTTTCAAAATATGTAAAATACAAATTCATCGGTAAATCAAAATAGAAAATACATAGCGGGCGTTATTCCAGAATTTATCAGAATTTTAAGCTGACAAAATTACATCAATGCAATCAATTAAAGCATTTACACATCAGTTTAAATAGCAGGCAATACAGAAGGGCAATTTAGTACTATTCATTTGTTTTATAGTTCTACACTTAATAATTTTTTATAATTTGTACACTTAAAAATTTGTTTTATAGTTCTACACATAGTTCTACCCCCCATAATTTGAGGGTTAAAAGTTAAATGTTATCGGGAAAAAAATCAGAGAGAGTATTTTTCTGCGTCTTATTTTCTAAATGGCTATATCACACGAGAGAAAATATGTGCAACTGCAAGTGTAAGTGCAACTGTAAGTGAAATTTCTCCAAAAATTGCTCGTGTGATATAGAAATNAACGTCTACTGATGTTATTGGTGTGTACTTGAAAAGGACGGTCACACTTACTGACAATTCTTCTTCAATTTGAAAAGATGTTGCTTCACCTTTTAATATCCTAGAGATTTTCTTCATTGTTTGAAAGCCAGTGTAGTAATAAAAAATTATAAAAAGTAGTAAAAATTAGAAAAAATTAACAAAAAATTTTAAAAATGCTTTAAAATGCAAAATGCGCCCCAAAATTTAAAGAAAATGCCCTATAAATCTCAAAAAATGCTCTAAAGGACAAAAAATGTCCAAAAATGCAAAAAATGCAAAAAAATGCAAATGTCATCAAAATCCGGGCTTTAATGATTACGTAGCAAACTCCCCATTTTTCGTGAAATGCATGCGATCCACCAGATATCACTGAAGGGGAGAAAAAAATTATTCGGAAAAAAAGCACTTTTTAATAACGCCAACTGAAAAAAGCACCTTTAAAAGCTTTTAAAAACGAAATCCCCCAAAAAGCACCTTTAAGTACTTTTTACAAACGCTACGCACCCTGAAGTAACCTTACGGCAACCTTGTGTCTGAATTTTCTTTTTACTGTCACAAAAATGTTGGTAATAAAAACCTTTTTTCAATAAAGCAAAAATATTGCAGTTTCAAACCTTTCATCCTAAAAGGAATAAAAATTATTTTTTTAAAGCTTTTTTAAGAAGTATTGTCACCTATTTAAAATGGTCATTTAGGTCCACAATGACGTTTTAGATGACGTCACTCTAGCGATAGGATCAAATAGCATAATACATTGAAATTTCAAGACAAGGTGGATTTTAGCTGAGCATACAAGACTTTGCGAAAAGAAACCTTATAATTACCTAGATTTAAGATTATTTTCACCTTGAGACTAGCTTTATTCAAGTATTTTTTCACGCTTGAAAACCCTAAGACAACCTCGATTTTTAGGCTTTTATATAGAAGGTTGTTTTTTCCAAAGTTTTGGATTAGGGTAATGTGAGTAGAATAGAACAGATTGTCACAGATCTCGTTTTAAGGTTAGATGGTTTACACGTAAACCGTATAACAAACCTTTTTAGGTTTACATTAAAAGGTTTTTGCTGAGTGAAAATAAACCTTATTTTGCTATCTGGGTTTAGCACTATGCATTTGTTTTATAGTTTTTCACTGTATATCTTGTCTAACCCCCATAAATTGAGGGTTAAAAATATAATGATATCGGGTAAAAAATGGGAGAGAGTATTTTTCTGTGTCTTATTTTCTAACTTGGTTAATAGTTGTGACTAATTAATTAGCATATTTAAGGCCAGCTTTTGAACTATCAGCTCGTAGTAGTGGTAGTTTATTTACGTAGCACTAAAGCTGCAAAGTGGGCTATTTTATTTTATTTTATAACCGTCGTAGAACCAGGTGACACAATTTTGGTTTTACGTCTACTCCGTAGGCAACTTTTACGGCAACTCCGTAGCCTTGTAATTTGAACTCAATTCAAAAGACAAGGGAATTCCTGTATCAAGTATTGGGAGAAATTTACCTTCGTGGATGTCTTTTTAATGGGACTAATCCGCATTTGCTGCACAAGGAGAGGAAAACCTCCCATGATTAGCCTGACGGCAAGAAGACTCGATCCGTCTACCATTGAGGCTATTTTATGTCACATTGGTCGGCGCGAGCCGGGTGCGGAATTCGTATCGACCAGCCATCGCTGGGATTCGAACCCGGTTCACCTGATTGGGATGTGAGCGCACAATCACCTGAGCCACCACAGTTTCGGAAATTGAAATTTCAATATTTAGATCATAAATTTCTTAAGAAAAGTTGTTTTATTTATGTTATTTTATTTTATTTATTTATTCTATTATTATATTGCGTGCTGTTAATATATATCTCCTTTTAAAAAATACATAGAAAATGTTAGTTTTGGAATAATAGTAATTCAAAGCAAAATTTTTTTGCTTACAAAATCGTGTAATTCAAAATGAAGGAATTTGAAAGGCAAAACAAGTTAATATGCCATCTCAGATTAGATTACATGCAATCTTTATTCTGAAAGAGGGAGAAGGAAATAAAAACAATTTCGTTACGGAGCTCGAATAAAATATTTAGACGTATTATTTATTCAGGAATGGAACAAAATGGTTCTTCTAAGCAAATACGTGATTTGAAGCATCGCCAAACATAATTGTTTATAAATCTAAATCTAGTTTAAGTTAATATAATACAGCAGATTTTTTTATATTTAATTTAATATTTTATCTTCAAATTAGGAAACTTCTGAGGATTGTTAACAATACATGTTTTGTGCTTTTTTATAATCCACGTAATTGAAAAACATTCCACCGAAAGATAACTTCATGAAAAATATAATTTTTTCTTTTGAAATTATTAATTATATTTTTCTTTTTTAACTTAATAACTTTAAGAATAATTTGAATAAAAAAAAGTATACACATATTTTGACTTTTTTTAACTAAGTAATTTTAATTGACAAAATGCACGATTCGAGCGAAACTCGCTGAATAGTTTCTGAGAAATGGAATTTATAAATTTATAATTCGCATTTTTAATTTATAAGTTGTATTTTTCAATTTTCATTTCTCAAGAAATATAAGACCGATTGCGTTCTAAGTGCTTATTTTAAAATTAAGACAAAGGTTTTATTCCGTTCAATTCAATATACTTTCGACAATTATTAAATTAGGATCCAGTTCTTTGAAAATTCTGACAAATCAGACATAGTTGGATACTTGACATTTTTGATTTCCTTGTAATTTCCAGGATATGTTCTTTTTATAAAACTACTAGACATGTGTTTTTTTTTTTTTTTTTTTTTTTTTTTTTTTAATGTTTTGAGCGGTCAAAACTGAAGATCCTCAGTATTTTTGAGAATAATACTTCGCTGTGGAAGTGGTTTATTCTTTTATTCTTTATGAAATGAATAAATCATGGCACTGACCGTCATTTTATGTTCTACTACGTTCATACTAACTATTAAAATTAAGAGATAAGTATAATCAGTTGACCATTACATCGATGATCAAAAGTCATTCAAAAGTAAGCTATTCATTACTTGTAGCTATTTTATTGACTTCGACCATCAAAATATATTAGTGTCCTTTCATGCCACTAAGATTGAGTCCTAAAACGTGAACATCTAATCATTAGGTCAAAAGTTATTCAGGGTTGTCAGCTTTTATTTGGCGCGCTGTACTTATATACATAGATAAGGCTATTAACTGTTATTCTTTTGATTGTTTTGTTCGCAGGTTAGTAAATGTAGTTGTTATTTCAAAGCAGTTAATATGTTCAAAATAAAGTGTTGAATATTTTGGAAACTTGTTAATAAATTTCTTTTGATTTGTTTCAATAAATTTCTGTTAATAAATTTCTTTTTGATTAACTTGATTTTATCTCATTTGATTATTCATAAAAAATCCACAGGATCCAAAACGTTATCCTCACTGCCATCTAATGTACTATTTATTCATAAAAGCTTTTAAAACTTCTGATTTATTAGTTGTATTGACATGGATGAAGTTTTATTCGCTTTAGCGTAAAAAAAATGCAATGCATTGAAACAATATCACTTGTCTTGCTTGTTGTTGTAGGCCAATAACGCAAGGGGAGTAATTGTTCTTGCTTTACAGTGGCGCCATCTATAGCCAAAATTTCGACTTCTACCGCACTCATACGTCACAGCACCAATTCAGTATCCCCAGAGGCGCCCAGCAGGATTCGAATTCCCGTCTTGACGAACATGAGTGCAGCGACCTACCAACCAGGCTATCTCGACCCACCACTTGACTTAGATTAAGAAAGTACATATAAGTTTCTCCTTCTTTGCCCTCTTCCTCCAAAAAATTTCAGATTGACACTGCAGCTCACCTCTGAAAATATCAACTTCAAATGTTAATATTGGGCCTAAATCACATTTTATAAAATAATTTATAGCAATTCCATAACTATTTCTGTATTTAATTATTTAAGTACAGGTCTCAAGCCTAATGGCTGCACTATAAAAAATTTAATCGATAACAATAGGTCTGTGAAGTTGAATCAAAAACTCATTTCTGCTATATTTAATGCTTCCCTCCCAGAGCAAATTTCTTGCTTATCTAGTTTGGGCCAAGACAGTTAATGACCTTGAAAATTGAGCAAAATTTCACTTTATTGCTAATCTAAGGTCTCGCCAAATCTACACCACACATATGTTTATTTCTTAGGTACTACTCATTAACAGAAATACTTATCTTCGTGGTTCAATGTTTGTACTGGTCGGGTCAAAATTTAAGCAAATAGCCATTTTACGACGAATTTTTAATGACCTTTGTTATTAAGATCCACTAGAAGTGTTTGTGTTTCAATAGTTTATATATATATATATATCCGTCGCTTAACAGCTGACTCAATTTTGGGTTTACGACTACTAATGTTCAACTCCGTAGCTTTGTAATTTTGAACCCAATCCAGAAGACAAGGGAACTCCTGCATCAAATATTGGGAAAAATTTGCCTTCGTGGAGAACTTTTTGATGGAACCAACCCACATCTGCGTTACACGGAGAGGAAGACCGCGAGAACCTACCATGGTTAGCCTGACGGCAAGGGGACTCTAACCCATGATCCGTCTACCACTGAGGCTATTTTATGCCACTGTGGTCGGTGCGAGCCGGGTGCGGAATTCGTATCTACCAGCCATAGCTGGGATCCGAACTCGGTTCGCTTCATTGAAAGGCGAATGCTCTTTCCCCTGAGCCATGTGTGGATGTAGTAAAACATACAATAAGTCTACTAAATGTAGTAAATACTAAATGTAGTAAACATACAATAAGTGTAGTAAAACATGCAATAAGTGTCGTGTTTCACTACAATTACAATTTGTTATTGTCGTAATGCACATGCGTTTCTCTCAAAATTTCGGAGGATCTGCAGTTTTGACAGAAAAAACTTTTTCTCGAAATTTAGGCAGACCAATCTTCAAAAACCTCGAGAAAAAATTTTTTGTTGTTTGTTTGCAGAAATGAAAAAAATACGTATCTAACAACGTTACACAAAGAACATATGCTGAAAATTACAAAAAAATCAAAAATTTCAGGTAACCAACCTTGCCTGACTCTTGAAGAAACTTGTTCTTAGTCCGATATTCATTAAAAAATTCCTAATCCATTGTAAAAAGAAGTACGTTTTTGTGCCTTATTTCGTAATTTAATAAGGCAGCCTACATAAATTATTTAGCATACTTAATATCAACCTTCAATCAGCACTTAGGAAAGATATTGTTCATTGGAAATATATCATCCATAGCTAAACATAAATTACCATATTAAATAAACGGAAGAAAAATTATTCTAATTCAGTAAATCTTTGCACATTACTTAATTAGCTTCAAATTATATTATATAAAGCCTTAAAATTTAAGCCTACAGTAGAGAACTGTAATAAGTAGAGCCCGGATTTTGATGACCTAAAAAATCCCAATTAATGCCCTTAAAAAGTGCACAAAATGCCCTTAAAAAATGCAAAAATGCCCTTAAAAAGTGCGAAAAATGCGAAAATTGCGCTAAAAATGCCTTAAGACATGATTTAATTAAAGTAAAAATATTTAACTAAAACAATGTTTTACTCTTTAAAATTATTATGAGTTATTTCAAAAAATATAAAGCAATGCAATACTTGTTCTACGTTCATTAAAGTTTGAAAAATATGTTTTATATCCTAAAATAACAAAAAAAAGGAAAATATATTGACTCCAAAACATTTTCATTTTGTATAGAAACTTTAATGAATATAACAACTTCCATCTCATAATATTACTAAATATCAGAATTGCATTGGATTATTTAATTTTTTTTGTTGATATTTTGAAATGTAAACGAGCGTCTCTTGTCTGAAAGTAAATTTTTATACCTGGAGAAGCTTCTTTCATCGTCTACTGATGTTATTGGTGCATACTTGAAAAAGACGGTCTCACTTACTGACAAATCTTCTTCAATTTGAAAAGATGTTGCTTCATCTGTTAATATCCTAGAGATTTTCTTCACTGTTTGGAAGCCAGTGTAATAATAAAAAAATGATAAAAATTGGAAAAAATTAACAAAAAATTGGAAAGATGTCTTAAAATGCAAAATAAGCCAAAAAATTTAATGAAAAATGCCCTATAAATCTAAAAAAATGCTCTAAAGGATAAAAAATGTCCAAAAATGCAAAAAAATGCAAATGTCATCAAAATCCGGGCCTTAGTAATAAGCCTAAGGAATAGGCAGATTTGAAAATACTGAACACTTTTACGATTAGCCTGGCGCAATGCAATGAGAGACATTTAAATTGAGTCTGATTTTTCAATTAATCTACGACATCTACTTTTAAATTTGGAAATAAAAAGGAATAAGCAACAAAGATTCCTTACCCTTAAATGAAAATATTTCTTATCTCATTTTTATTTTTAAACCGAATGAAACCAACCGAATAAGTAGAGATGTAAAAAAGAAGACGAAGAAAAGTAATTTTAAAATACATACTCATCAGTTTTTAGAAGCTTTTCGTGCTTACTTATGTATAAAATAAATAAATAAAGGAATAAATAATAAATAAAATATTGAATTTGCATTTGAAAGAATAATTCCGATTTCTTTAATAATATCGAGCCATAAAATGTCGTTAACTCCTTACCAGTAAGTTTATGAGTTGAAAGTTTTGGTAAATAACCGAGGAATTTATTTATTCAAGAGAGTTGGGGCGTAAATTTGTTTGATGTTTCTAAGAAACATGTTTGTGAAAATATTACTGAGTTAGCATTTATTTTATTCCCTCTTTTTATGACTAGATACAAATAGATAAATAAATGAGAGCAAAAAAAATTGAAAAACATTTTATGACATTTATGTGAAAAGAATTGAGAGTCACGAAATGTACGATATTTAAAAAGCTATAAAATTACAAAAGAATAAATGAACTATTTGAACGAATGTGTAATTCTACTACTTTTTTTTATTAGTTTCTAAGTGTCTTCAAATAATAATTTATTAGTGTCTAACAGAAAATATCGCTCAGTAATGAAATTTTTAATCGAAACGTAGCATTAGAAATAGTTATCTCCCTAAAATAAATTTTTCAGACGTTTACTTTTCGATTTTCTTCGTTTTTATAAATTTTTAAGCTCATGCCCTTTCGATTTTTTTAATTATAAGAACTTTTCGGACGTTCATCTTTTTAATTTTCGCCAGCTTTGGTAAATATCAGACCTCTTATCATTTTGATTTTTGTAATTATTAGAAACTTTTACACGTTAATCTTTCTAATTTTTGCCAGTTTTAGTAAATTTCGGACGTTTCATCGTTTTGATTTTCGTAATTCTTAGAAACTTTTAGGCGTTAATCTTTCTAATTTTCGTCATTTTTGGTAAATTTTAGACGTTTTATCGTTTTGATTTTCATCATTATTAGAAACTTTTAGACGTTAATTTTTCTAATTTTCGTCATTTTTGGTAAATTTCGAACGGTTTATCATTTTGATTTTCGTCATTTTTAGAAACTTTTGAACGTTTATCTTTCTAATTTCCGTCGTTGTTAGAAATTTACAGATGTTTATCTTTTTGATTTCCGCCAGTTTTGGAAATTTTAGACGCTTATATTTGTGATTTTCGTTTTTTNTTTTTTTTTTTTTTTTTTTTTTTTTTTTTTTTTTTTTTTTTTTGGAAGAGAATAGGAATTTTTCCATTTAGTTGGAGCATTGGAAAGAAAGAAAAGAAGGACAAATTATGCAACTATGATTCCTTAGAAGTGGAGAAAGAACAGTTAAATGCTTCATATCCTGCAGATAAATGGAGTTTTATCTATGTAGTGGATAACATTAAGAAACAGGAAAATAACCGTGATTTTGGAAATAAAGACGTAACAAAGTCAAAACCAAATTAGACATAAAAACTATAATCATTCGAAACCATAAAAATAAGTTTCTATAATAAAACGCATGAAACTCAATTTTCAGCACACTATTAAAAACGTAATTTTTTTCTTTCTGAGAGTTTAACATTACGAATTGCAAAGTGAGTTTTGTGTGCAAAGTGAGTGGAAAAAGTAAGTTTTTCATTTAAAACAAATGTAAGTGCATACCAGTTCAGATAATTATCTAAATTGATGAATTGATGCATTAACTTTTGAGCATCTTATTTATACAAAACATTTAGGACTTCAATAAATTTATTGCATGCTAACTAAAATTCAATTTTATTTGAAATTCATTATTATATACTTTTAAAATTATCAATGTGTCTACAAATTTGTAACACTTTCTCAAGTAACTGCCAAAATCTTTAGCCTTTGTATAATGAGTTTTTCAAGTGGAGCCAAACGATTTCATTGCAGTAAGACTCCACTATAACGCTGTAACTATTAATATAGTTTAGAATTAAATATTTCTTCTGATAAAAAATATTATTTATTAAAATCTAAAATAATTTATTATCAAGTGTTGCAATAATGTTAGAAAGTTATGAGCTTGCTGAATCATAATTCTTTTAATTATACTGACAACTTAAATAGGGGTCTAAATTTAATTACCATATTTTTTATACTCGATTACACAATATTATAACTGAATTTGGACAGAAACACGGTACAACATTAACAAAAACCTGGTTCAACTTGAACAGGAACCTGGTTCAAGTTGAACAACTCAGCTTTTAAATACAAAAACAACTTATCAACCTGGTTCAACTTAATAAAACATTATAAATATTTAAATATTGAACATAAAGTCTTAGTAAACATCAAAAGAAGATCATTTTTTAAAATTATGTTTATGTTTTCAGTTGCACTATTCTCGCTATAATGTTAAAAAACTTAGCGCTTGGCAAATATAGTGGCTTATATCTTTCAAATATATCTTTTAAATATACTGGCAACTCAAATAGGCCACTAAGAATATCTGTAATTTTTAAACTTAATTGCACAATATCATGATTCAACTTGAACAGAATTATGATTCAACTTGAACAGAATTATGATTCAACTTGAACAGAACTATGATTCAACTTAAACAGAAACATGGTTCATCTTCAACAGAAACCTGTTTCAACTTAAACAGAAGCATTATTCAACTTGAATTGAAATAATGTTCAATCTGAACAGAATTGTGATTCAACCTAAACAGAAATAATGGGTTAATTTGTACAGAAACCAGTTTCAACAGGATTCTATTTAAAATGAAACATAATTCAATCAAAACAGACAAATAGTTCAACTTAACATTTTATTAAAGTTGTTGTAAATTTGAGCTGCATTTTGATTCAAAATTGAATCGATTTTCTGAGACAGTGGTTCTGAAAAAAGAATCTAATTTATAATATCTTAACTTCCAAACAGATTTTTTATGCTTATCGATATAAACAACTGTCCAAGTATCAAACAGGAAAAAAAGTAAAAACTTTTCAAAGTTATATTTGTTTAGGAAAAAAAATTACGTTTCTCTAACTAAAGTAGAAAATTTAGAATTGCTCTTTTTTTACTTTTCATCTGCCATTGCGGACTACAAGACAGTGATTTAAGGTAAAACAAAATCAATTAAGTAATAACATTAAAATCTTAACGATCAATTATTTAAAATTAATTTTAGAAATCAATAAATAAAATAAATAAATAAAAAATAATAACAAATACAAGCCATACATCTAGTGGTCAACAAATCTTGTTTACCCCCATTGCTTTGGTGCCTAAAAAATTGTAGTTAAAAGTCCAATTTTCAACTAAAATTTAACTTGTTTAAAAACATGGTATAGGTTTAACTTAATTTAAATATTGAGGCTACTGGTATTTTGGGTGAGGGGTGTTTCTAAACATTATATCGTAACCGAAAGTTCTTAAAATTAATCTTTCTTATCAAATAGGGTAATTTCATCGCGTGTTCTAAGTTATAAAGTTGCCTATGTTTGTTCAAACTTATCAAAATATTGTTATTTTAAATAATCTTATTCAATTGAATTAAAATTAATAATTAATTTTACGTAATCTCAAGAGAGCAAAAAACTGGTGGTTTTTTTTGTTGTTCTTTTTTTCTTGTTTTTATTTATTTAATAGCGTCCTGTGTCCTAAAAATTAGTCCGGGATGCTGTTTTAATCATTATTATTAAAAATTAGTCATTTTGAATTTCTGTAGTCTTTTACAACATAACGATACGGGTGCTTGATATCTATAAAATCATATTCCATCTTTCTTCTTTTCCGAAATATCCCTATTCCTGAGCATGACTCTTGCTGGAAAGTGGGGGAGGTTTGAGTTATGTCAGAGAGGGGGGTGAGGAAATGACGGAAGATGGTGTTTTCGGCATACAAAATGCTTTCGCGAATTATCAGCTGAGAGAATAAGCTGCCAGCCTTATCCCTGCCCTGGGCATCAGCTTTTCATTTTTTTCCATCTGCAATTCAGTATAGAATATTCAGACAGGGAGGAGGGTGAAGCCTTATGAATCGTAACTTGATTGCTGGGTTATTCCGGAAATAACTTCCGCTGCGTAGAACAATCCGAGGGGCTTTTTAAACATTCAGATAGTTCCTGCCTTTTATTTTCTTTTTTATGTATTTTTTCTATAGACCAGTATAGCTATTCTAAGCTCGTGTTTGATTATGTATTTATTTAGATAAATTTTAGCCAAGCATAAATAATAGGTTTTGGGAAGTATTCAAAATTATCCCTGTCTATGTTATTGTTATGCCATCATATAGCAAGTTTGATTACAAATTTATTTAGATAAATTTTAGTTCATTTATCTAAATTTATTTAGATAATTTTAGATACATTTATTTAGATTATTTAGATAAATTTGAGCCAAGTATAAATAATAGGTTTTGAGAAGTAATTCAAAATTATTCCTATCTATGTTATTGTTATGCCATCATATCGCATGCTTGATTACAAATGTATTTAGAAAAAGCTTTAATTATAGATTTTCGGAAATGCCCTAAATTATTCACGTCTTTGCTATTGTTATACCATATCACACGTTTGGTAAAGAATTTGTTTAAATGGAATTTAGTCAAGCATAAATAATAGGTTTTTCCAAAAACCCTTAATTATATCCCTCAATGATATTATTATGCTATAAAACAGCGATAGGTGTCAGCGAATTCCTTGTTTAGAAATCGAATAAACAAGGAAACACAAAAAAAAGAATCATGTTTTTTGTATGTCTTGAGAATTTAATTTCAATATGGACAGCGCAAGACCACACACGTATTTGATCACCCACCTAATAGTATTGGAGCTTAGATAGGATTATAAATTCATAGCAGCAAATAAATAAACTGTTCAGTTTTTCATTTTAATTTTTCTTCTGCGTGTACAATCTTACGCCTCTATAACGAACATGATATCCTCAGTGATAGACTGATCATGGGTTAGAGTCTTCTTTGCCGTCAAGCTAACCGTGTGAGGTTTTCATGGTTTTACTCTCTATGTAACTCAAATGAGGGTTGATTCAATTGAAAAGTCCTCCGCGAATACAAGTTTCTTCTAACACTTGAACCAGGAGTTCCCGTGTCTTCTGGATTGGGTTCAAAATTACAAGGCTACGGAGTAGGACATTAGTAGTCGCAAGCCAAAAAATTGGATCAGCTGTTCAACGACGGCTATAATTTAAATATAATACAAGGAACATGAGAGCAGTGGTGGCTCACGGGATGAAGCAATCGCCTCCCAATGGAGTAACCTAGATTCGAATCTCAGCGATGGCTTTTCTATAAGAAATACGCACCCGGCTGGCACCGACTACAGTGCTGACGTAAAATATCCTCAGTGTTAGACGGATGATGGATTAGAGCCCCTTTGGTGTCAGGCTAACTGTGATAGGTTTTTGCCATTTTCTTCGCCTATGTAACGCAAATGCGGGTTGGTTCAATCAAAAAGTCCTTTGCGAAAGCGAATTTCTCCCAATACTTGCTCCAGAAGCTTCCTTTTGGGTTCAAAATTACAAGACCGTGGAGTTGAACATCATTGAGTTGTCTTAAACTCAAAATTGATCGGCTGTTCAACAATGGTTATAAAATAACAAACATGGTACTCACGTTGGCTCAGGAGATAGAGTGTTCTGCCAATGAGCTGAAGCCGGTTCGAATTCCAGCGGTGACTGATATGAATTCTGCTCTCGACTCACACCGTCCCCATTGATGACGTAAAATATCCTCAGACTATTCATATATTAGAATCGCCTTGCCATCTGGTTAATCGTTGGAGGTTTTCGTCGTTTTCCCTTCCAAATAAAACCAGTGCGGGTAGTTCAATCAAAAAGTTTTCCACCAAGACTAGTTTGTTCTAATACCTGATCCAGAAGTTCCCTTGGCATCTGAATTGGGTTTAAAATTACAAGACTATTGAATGGATCATTGAACATGGTCGTGAACTCAGAGTTGGTTCGGTTGTTCAACGGCGATTATAAAATAAAGTGACGAGCCTAGTATTTAGTCTACACTCATTTGTAGTGAACGTTCTTAGTGGTTCTGTCGTAACTACTATTTAACAAATGTTTCTTTATATGCTTATAATGAATAGCTGAGAAATTGGTAGTTCATTTATTATGGACTAAAAATATCCCGTTCGCAGGTTATTTGAATAAATGTTGCAAACATTTAAGCATGTTTAATAAACTCAAAAATATATAAGCTTATTTCCGACAATTCAATTTGCAGTCTTTGTTCTATATGTAGACTACAAACTAAGGTAAACAACGTTAAAGAGCACAAAAATATTTTTGTGCTCTTTAACGTTGTTCACCTTAGTTTGTATTTTAGCACAAAGGTCGCCCACTTGTGTATTTATATGTAGACTAGTTGTGAATTTGTTATTGGTGTGTTAACATGAATCGATAAAATAAGCCAAACTATGGTAAGATGGTTTACTTCGAAATGAAAACTGATATTGAAATTAGTTATTAGGGAAACATTTTTATTCATTAAAGAATTATTTTGTTTTGTTTTGAAAAGCGTTAGATAGGAAATACTAATGAAATATTTCATAAATACCTGCTTTTTTTTAACAATTTTTCTATTTATTGTTATTAGAAATATAACTATTTTTTTAAAAAAATGCCGTTTTCATTTCATTGTCATTTTACATGAAATAATTTCATAAAGACAATTGAAAGTGTAAATAAATTATGAATGAAAAGTTGTATTTAAATATAATCAGAGGTTTTAAAACTTATGGTTGATTATAAAAAGTACTTACACCCGGAATCTCTTTCACTCTTCCACGGAACCCTAGGGTTCCACGAAACACCATTTGGAAGCATCTAAGACAAAGATCTAAATTCCAAAAATGATGAAAATTGTAATGATGATTTTTTACATAAAACCACAAAATCAGCACATGAAAAATAATTTGAATGTTATTTAACGTTCAGATTAAACTTTTAGGTATAAAAAAAAATTTCTGTTAGGAAAATTCGTTGTGGACCGATTCCACATATTTAGTTGCAGAACGATTTATAAAACGAATTATGTAGTGCGCATAGACCACCCTTAGTAACTTTCAATTTAAAAATTTTTTAATTTTTTAATTCGATTTCTCATGAATTATTCGACTGGTTTCGCTGAAACTTGCATTTTAACATGCAAAATTACATTTTTTAAAATGCTGAGAATAATTGTATACCTCACAATTCAAAATATTTTCGATCATTATGAAATAAAATAATAATAAAAACCTATAATAAAGTTATATTTTGCCTTTTTCTTTGAATAAACAAATTTTATAATTGTGTGCAGAAAATTTTCAATTCACTAAAAAAGTTCTCGATATACGGTGAAATACACGAAATACGCAAATATATATAAAAAAATTGATTAAATAAAATTTAATTTTTTCTCATGCGATATTTATAGTATCAATAAATATTTTTTGTAGCATTTTTTTTTCAACTTATTCAGACAAAAAGTCCGTGATGGCGTAAATTAGTAGGGATTTTGTAAATGTTGGGACGAGTTTTTTTTTTAAAATTCATTTTCTCGAAATATTCTCATAAGTAATACTGAACAAGAAAATTTTAGTGATTTAGCATGTAAAACATTATTATACATTGAACATTCTTTTCTTTTGCAGGGTAGCTAAAAACCTTACTTCAATCTGCGTTTGATGACTCTTTTTTATATGCAAACATTGAATTGCATATAAAAAGTTGAATTGCATATGAAATTAAATTGTATTTGAAACTTTTTATCTGCAAACATTCTTATTTTGGTTTATGGATATTTTCAACTCCCCCTCCCCTCCCCGCGCTTTAAGTTTTTCAATAAATTTTGTAACAATTTCATACATTTCAAATTGTATACACTTAAATTGAAGGGAAAAAAACAGTTTTATACATTGCTTTGATGAAATTTAAGATTATATCGAATTTTAAAATTTCGCAAAATGTACAGTACTCTTAAAAAAATAGAGTAATTTGAATAATTTTTGATCTATTTCAAACTATGAACCCTTTCCTGACAAAACTAGTGAGACCATATTTCGCAGATTGCAGCTATTCTCCATATTTTGGGGATCAGAAATCCGAATCCTTCGAAAAAATGATATCTTTATTCAGAGAAAGTACGTTTTGTGTCTGATTTCGTAACTTAAAATATCGTCTCCTCTAATTAACTAGCATATTTGAGGTCAACCCCTTTAAACCATTACGATGGAATCCTAGAATCCAATCATTAGATATAAAGTTATTCGAGGTGGTTCGTTAATTGTTTTATGTACTGTACTATTGTAATCAGTATTTCCAACGATAATAAAACAATTTGTAAAGAAAAAATTTTTTTTGAATGATTTTGGTTACAGACAGAGAACCATCGTTTACAGCGGACTTACAGCTGGTTCCGCAGTTGATTCATTATAGCGGGGTGTGAATGCATTTGCATTTTGAACCTACGATAACAAAATATAAAAATATCTAATTCTATTTCAGAAATGTGCGTCAGATAAAACATTTTCGTTTCAATAATCCATTTTAATGTATCACAATATTTAAAATTTTATATTTCTCATACATTATAGGAAAAATTGGAAATAAATTTTGTCTTGAGATGGAGTAGCTAGACGAACAAATTGTATTACAAAAACTATTCCATAATTCAATTTCGTAAAGTCTGAAACAAAATACGAATCTCTTTATCTTACTAAAAGGAACCGTTTAAAGAAAGCATTTGTTTTTTTGATCGAAACACAAGGAATTATTGGAATAAGATATTTCCAGATACTTTTCTAATTTTATTTATTTACACAAAATTTAATTCAACAAAATGGTATAAAAATGGATTAAATTACTTTTATATCTGAAAGCATTTTTTTGGCATTATATCTCAAATTAAATAAAATTTTCAAAAAATAAACAACTTTTCCATGGCTCTGTAAGCAAAATTTATTACCTTTGCATTATGATCTGATAAAATATAGCGTTTTTTATTTAATAAATTATTGTGCTTGTCTTATGAAAACCGAGTTTAAAGTTCGAGTTAAAATCGTGTTTATGAAGTCTTGTATGAGTTTATAAAATATTGCGTGCATCGTATTATAATCGAATCTCTGCTAATTTTTGAGGTATTGTGTTCATTTTATCTTAAGTTTATTCCAAAATGTGATGTAAATATTTTTTTGTAATAATTTTCTTATAATATTTCTAAACAAAACAGAAGAAATGTCTAGAGTCTTCGAATAACAATAATAAATCCTAGTAAACTACTTATTTTCGACTGCTTTCTTTAAAAATTGCTGAAGAAAATCTTGCAACACGTAGCATTTGGTATAACATGTCATGTGTTGCATGGTGTGAAAGAAATTCTCGTCCCTTTAAACTTCTGTGAATTCATAGAAAATGCCTTTCATAATTTATCTTTAAAAAAAAAGAAAGAAAGAAAATAAGAAAGAAGGAAAAAAGAAAAAAAATCTCCGGAATTCTGAGATATAAAATTTTTTTAAGCATTTAGTCTTCCGCGTGAAATTGTAAAAGTTCAGTATATGCTAATGTTTACTATACGCTGTATATGTTAAGTTGGTGTTACTACAAGTAGGAAGCCCAGTTGAAACTAAACTGTTAGAACTAGAAATTGTCAGACATTAATTATTAAGCTTTGTACAATATACATTAATCTTTGTACATTCCTGAAAAGTCATAGATATATTCTACTTTTTTTTATAAATGATTTTTTTTTCATAAATGATTTTTTTCTAAAAAAAAATCCAATCACCCGCGATCTTACCCCATTAGGAGGCAATGGTACATGTGATAGCTCTATGAGAAGTTTAAAAATTCTAAAATTTCAATGAAAAAGTAGCATATATTTCTATTTTATATGACAATTTTAAAAAAAATATGCATGTATTTTACATGTCATGTAGTATGGCTGTACACAACGAGGGGGAAAGAGATAGGGACAACTGTCACTGAACCAGGGACCGACAGCAGCTAAAAAACAGAACTAATTTAGCACATAGTTGACTTCCACACACCACACGATTTCTTTGTGTAGTGTATAAATTTGGGTTACAGTGTTTTATTTATTTTATATTGCTTGGAGGCTCCGCGCCTTATCGCTTCGCTCACCAACTAGCGTGGTTGCTTCAAAGTCATCATTGCAACGAAAATTCATCATTGAAACATTGAAGACAAGTTTATGTCCATATTTTACAAGTTATTTTCCTGATTCAAGGCATTGTATTGCATACTTGGCATAACATTGCATTGCATGTATGTCATCGAGTTTTAATGTCCTAAATTATTGATTAGAGTCACCAATTACGAATTTTAAATTGGACGAAACGAATTATTAATGTGATTTAATTCAAAAAAATCTCCTCGGTTATTAATCCATTTCAATTCATTATTAATCCCTTTTTCTGTTAATTAATCCTTTTTTCTGTTAAAAATCCCTTTTTCTGCTTCAATTAATCCGTTTCAATTAGAATACTCGTTATCATGAAGTAAATCGATGATTCAAATTAACTGTTAGAATCAACGAACGGAATGTATTTCCAAGAATCGCTGATATATTGTCAAAAGGAGTTTTCGCATCTCAAATTCGATTTCCTTCTCAGAAGGACATGGTACAAAATGGAACACTAAAACACTATCTCAATATATCCACGTTATCTTATTTATCGTTCAATATAATGATTTGGAATCAAAAGATGGATTCCTCTTACAAGAATTCTAATATGACTGATTGCCAAAATAAGGTTTTGAATCACAGATTCGATATACAACTTTATGAAATGATACCAAAGGGAACAATAAGGCGATTCTTAATATATCAGCTTTCTCTTGCTTATTTTTTAAAACTCAACATTTGAATTTCGCAACAGAACAGTAAATATTGATAAATTAGATCATTAGTTTACCTCCAAAATTAGGAGGTTGTCAGCATCCATCTTAACATAAACCTCGAGACAACTACAACTCCATTTGAGTACAGCTCGTTAAAATTAGCTCGCTCCTCTTATTATGACTTATCACCCCCATGTGACTTCAATACCGGAGTCATCTTAAGAAGACACGAGACTCCCTTAACTGATGTGCAGAACGTAATCATCAGAACTTAAATTGGCTTTCTGTGTTTGTGGAAAGATTAATTGGCGAGATTCACATTTGCAATTGGAGAGATCACGTGGTTTGAATCTCTTCAGGATAGTAGTAATATTTTGGTGGTTATACGAGTCTTTATAGAATAATATTGTTTGTAAATGGAACGCATCATAAATTAGATTTGAATGTATTCCATCAGGATTAATAATATCTGGAAAATAGAAAATGACTCATTTTTATTATAGTTACTAATAGTTAAAAATGGAAGCTGTAAGCACCATTTTACTTTTTGCGGTGTTGAGAGCTTGCAAAATGGAGCAATAAGTCTGGAAGTCAAGTGAAATCACGTGATGTTTGACGTTGTTTATTTGCGAATAAAACATTATAACGCAACAAAATTACCTTCCCAGTAATTTAGAGTTCTTATATTTAAGAAAAATTATACGAAAACTATTAAATAATTATTATCAATCAGTTAAATGGATGTTGTTCTGGGTACTTTATGTATGTATACATACAATAGTGTGCTGAATAATGTTAAAATAAAGAGAGTCAAAATCATGGTATTCTGTATTACAACATGGTCCTATATCTCCCCTTAATATTGACCCATAATATTAATATTGACCCATAATATTCGTAGGAATATTTTTCTATTTTGTCCTGATATAATTTGGCTAAATTCGCAAAGATAACCTTTAAGTATTACCAAGGCTACGAAAACCTGTTTACAGAATTTACTAGCGTTTTGGCAAAATAATTTTTTTATCGTTAAATTTGACGAATGCTTAAAATTAAAAATAACTTAAGAGCTAAAGTGGAAAAACGCCGAGAAAACGATATAGGAAAAACGCCGAAATTTATGATTGTTGTCAAATTGTTTTCACAATAAAAAATAAATAAATGAATAGAAAAATTGTTTTTAAATTTTCTATGAAAACGATTTCTGGCTCCTCATATTTTAAAGATATAACTTTATTCAAAACTTTACATTCCTCAATAATAATTTTTAATCATTTTTTTTTTTCTTCTTCAATAACAGATAAATAGTCTGTAAGCTTTGGAACTTTTGAAGAATTTATAACAATCTAGCACTCTTCGAGGTTTTACAAGAAATATAAGTGAAATTCATTCTAAGGAAACATTTATTTAAAAGTTGAGAGCGACGTTGTTACCAAAACATTTCATAAGTAGCAGCTGTTGTTATCATTTCATCACCAGTTTGAAGATAAATCACTGAAGAGAAATAAAAGAAGACTCTTGAAATTCATTGTGGGTGGTTTTCTTAACGGTTTACTCTTGTTTTTAATGTTAAAATGATCAAAGAGAACGAATCGTAGTTTAAAGGACATTTATCTGATCTAAAGATAAATGTTTAGATAGACAAGAGTTTAAAAGACGTTCGTCTGACACAAACCATATGCCTTTTATCTCTCTGAATAAGAAAAAAATCCTGTAATTTTGTGAAATAGCAACGTTTTTGAATTTTTTGAAAGTGTAATATTTGATCGAAGGCCTTTTCATTCGCATTCTTAGATTTTAAAGAGGATTTTTGACTTTCGTTTCATTCAAATTTATTGTATTTAAACTTTTTATGATCGATTTGACAACATGATGCATTTTAAAAAAAAAATATTGATGTAAAGGTTTCATTTCATTAGAAATTGCGATTGACAACTTTATAAAAAATATTGATATAAAGGCTTCATTTCATTAGAAATTGCGATTGACAACTTTATAAAAAAAAATTGATATAAAAGCTTCATTTCATTGAAAATTGCGATTGACAACTTTTTAAGAAAATTCTGCGAATTTTTCCTTAAAATGTAAAAAAATAGTGGGATTTCCTTTATTTTGTATGATATTTTTAACAAATCTTAGATCAATCTACAATCGATCAATTTACAATCGATCTCTCCAAACTACAGTGCTTGTTTTATTTTTAATGATATGTTTAATAAATTTTTTGTGCAAGTTTTTCCAATTTTTGTAAAAACACTTCTTCATGAAATGAACAAGTTTAAAAATGTTATATACCACAGGGGATCACGTAAATGTTGTGACAAACTTCTAGGGGAGTTAGGGCACATCACTGAGATTTAAACTGCATAGATAGATGCCCATGCCCAGAAATGTCATAATATGCTGCTAGGGGTCTACCTGTAATATGAACTGTTTCTTCGTGGAAATTTGATCAAAAACCCGAAGAAATTTTAAGAATTTGTCAATATTATTGGTAGCACGACAGCTCAGGGTGAGCCTTGGTTCTAGATTTTTCAAATCCACTCTTTAATAGACAACAATCCTCCTGTTCTTTACTTTAATTTCAGAAAAATCTTGTTCTAAACAGTTTTGGGTCTGCCTCTTGGCATTTTATTATAAGAACTTTAAAAACTTTGGCATTTTGCAAAGTAATACTTTAGTTTTCTTTTTAACTATGTGGGTCCTTAAGAGGCTTTTAAATCCATAAAAGCATTGATCAGCTGCCGAAATTGTCATTCAAGTCATACTTTAATTTCTACTAATTTTATTTTGATTATTAATTTCCGACACCAAATAGGTGTAATGTTTTACAGATTCAAATTTCTGATGACAAAATTTTAAGTATTAAGTTCTATTTCACCCTGCCTTCATCTGTTTTTTGAGAGGTATGGTACTACTGAATCATCAAAAGTTTGTTAAGAACAAAATAAAATAAATAAATAAATAAAATAAAATAAAAAAATAAAAAACAAATATCTAGAATTTTACTTTTGTGAGTGAAGATGTATCTTAGTAAATTTGCACCTAGATTTACAATAAAAACTCTTGGGGTCATTTTTAAAAATAAAAAAAATTTAAGACTCATTAACATTAGAAAGCCAATGAAAAAGTCAACTTCTCCGTTAAATTATAAAATAAATATCCATAAATTCTTTTACGACCAATATTAGAGTATGGGAGGGAGTGATGTGCTCTCACTAAATCAGAAGAAAACAAATTGGTGGTGCTTGAAAGAAAAATGAGAAGAAGAATTTTTGGTGCAGTCAACAAAAACAACAGGTGGCACACCCCTTTACAATTTCGAGATTTACAAGAAATTCTTTCTGCAGTCAGATATCGTTCTTATCATTAAGGCTATTGGCATTAGATGGTTAATACACCTCTACAGATTGGATGCCAACGAACCAACCAAGAACCTTTTCGAAACTACTTGGAAATCCCTAAGAGTCACCCATTATGTGGCTAGACAGAGTTGAAAAAGACCTCCAGAGAGGACAATGGTGACTAACAGGGCAAGATGGCGAAACCTTATTGAGACAATCTCGGCCTGTCCTGAACTGTAGTGCTGACGAAGAAGAAGACGCATTAAATAAAACATTTCATTTGGAAACTACTTTCAAAAAAACTTACGATAGGTTTTTCGTTTATTTAAAAAAAAAAGTCCTCAAAATAATGAACATTTCTGACTTTTATTGATATATAAGATTAAAAAGACTAACCGAGTGAGGGGAAATAATGTAATAGCATAAATAACTGCTTGGGGTAAAGTAAAAGATTTGCATTCGCTTACATTTTAATTCTTACACAGCAAAATACAGGAGGTCTGAAAAATTTGGAAACGGTTAAATTACTTGAGAAAACCAAACTCAACTCCACATCCCTAAGATCGGCTCCATACCTGAAATTCGCTTTTTCTCAGGTGGGGGAGTGAAGGCAGAGATTGGTGTCAGTAGATAACTTTTTCAAAATTATCACTTATGTCTCTTTTTATTTATTTATCTCGATCTGACTTGTGTTTCTCGACGTAACTCCGATTTAAACAGTTTATCATCACAACGCCATCTGTGAACAGAAATGACACAACAACCCATAGGTCAAAGTGGGGTACTTTTTTTCTGAAAAATCCAAATCAGTAAGAAAAAAAAAATGGAATTGAATTCATCAAACGCATCTTTTGAAAATATTTCTCCAGAAATTTGACTGTTTGAAATTTGCTTACTTTTCAGACGCCTAGCATTTTGATTGTAAGTATACCCAGTAGTGTAATAGAATGCTACACTTCAAATTTCAATAATAAAAATAATAATAAGCAGCATTGGTGATAAAAAGAGTTAAAATTAGGAGTCGTGTTTCTAGGCTCATAAATAAAATAATACGAAAATAGTACAAGACCATCCTTTCTTACTGTTATTTTGTCTTAATGTGTTGTAAAAAAATAAAAATAAACAGCTATTTATGCTAGTTTCATTTATTAACAGTTATTTATGCTAAATAAAAGAAATCAAAGAAAATATATTCTTTCAATAATAGACTAAATTAGAATAGAGTAAATTAAGCATTTAACGGTATCGTGTCTAATCTTTCAACTGTTTATTTTTTTATTATTGATTATTACTTTTTTTTACCCTTTCAGAAAAATATTAGTTTTTCAAAATAGTATATAAACCCTTTTTCATTGATGAAATCGCAAGACATGTTAGATTTTAGCGAGTATGTAAACAATTTCAGGTTTTGATTTCATAATTTTTGTGTCTTTAATAAATCAATTAATTTAGATTTTTTTTTTTAAACAATGGTATAGAAAAAGGCTTATATTTATATTATATTATACAGGCGTCTGTTAGGAGTTAGTTAAATTTTTTGAATTATTCAAAACATTATATTTTGCTTCATATCCTTTGAAACAAATTTCTATTTCCTATTTCTGAGCATTGAATTTAATATTCTATATTCACCTCTCTATTTCACGAAAATTGGAATCTAAATTTGTTAAGAAAATCCTCTTCCCCATAAAAAGGGCGTTATTCATTTCAAATGTTCAAATTAACTTATAGATGGCACTACTATAGAATATGATATGTTGCTTATGACATAAAATGGGTAAAACTATACTCATGGATTTGAAAAATTAAATTAATAATTATATTATCTAGCTTTATTTTGGTTTCTAAAGATAATTGTTTGATTAAAATTTGATAATCTACATATCTACATTCATACATAATTTTGCTTTTGTTTAAAAGATATGAATCTACAAATATTTCTTAAAAATTCACTTTTTGCCCACAAAATTATGCTGAAATCCGCAAACGTTTTATTTTTGCTAGATTGGAGAATTGATTTCTTTAATATTTATATTTATATCCCACCATAAATGTCGAGCTGTCTAAAAATCTAAATACTTAAGTCTAAAAGCAACGGATTTTTTTTTTATTCTAAATGTTTTTTAAAATATTCGTTTTTTCTGATTTTTATTTGATGATTCATTTGAAAAAGATAATTTAATGCTTTCTTCTTTTCTGAAACTGTTTTAAGTGTAATTATCTCGTCTGACCAACTACTTTGAGAAGAAAACGCAAACTAACTAATACTATCTACAACTGCTAGTATATATTTCATTCAATAGATGGCAGCACTATATTTCTTGTATTACTTTTTCTTTATTTATATATTTCAAACGTCTAATTCTTAACTAAAAAAAATATTATTTTCTCTAGGGCGCTAGAATAGCACGAAAATTATCGATGCTTTTTTTTAGATATTTTTATTGAAAAAACTCTTTATAAATTATTTCAGTTGCGTGTAATTTTTTTTGTCATTTACACGCTATTATTTTTTGCAATTTTTTTCCTTTTAAATTTCATTTGAAAAAAATACACTATTTTTTTTTTCATTCTACAATTTTAAATTCTCTAATACAAATTAATGACTATTTATAGTTATATGTTTCGAAGAATAAAATGAAAAACATTTTATTTTTAAAAATAATTTTCATAATTTTTTTTTTTTTTTAATTACAAATTTTAATTTAAAAGTAATTTTTTGAAAAATTATTTATTTTTTGTAAGTAAAAGAAGAATATCACCTTCTGAAAGGTATTGCACAACGTGTACTTGAAACTTATTATTATTAAAAGTAGCTTAACTATATATTACGCCCACTATTATTCACGGTGAGAACCATTATTTGTCACAGTGCCAAATTTTACTGTTGCAAGCGTATCAAAATTTTTACATCACATCACTATTGTAAAAGAGCGGACAAATGAAAACTGAATTATTAAATTTACGACCATAAGAAACTGCCAAAAATATTTTACTTGCTAAAATTAAAATCTCATATAAGATTGAGTATGAACGATGTGTCAGGATTATGCAGACAAATGTGTTCTAAAAATAAATACATTCCCCAGGTGAGGCTCGAACTCACAGCCTCGGCATTACTCGCAAGCACTGCATTATAAGTACCGCGCGCTAACCAATTGCGCCACTGGGGACGTGTATCTGGCTCAGGAAGTACTATGAACTGTGGGGGAGGGGTAATCTATAAATAGATCTTTAAGTTGAAGATATTCGAAAAAACTTTATTTAAAAATGCATCACTTTATGAATACGGATTTATTTACAGAATTACGGCGTTGTCATTTCTCATAATTTCCTCTTATTGCATCACTATGTTAAGCTAAATTTTGCACCCTTTTTCAGATCTCAACTGAAAGTCATTGTTTCGGATCTCTTTAATTTTCTTCGAGGAGCCTTAGTGAGAACATTAGTGTTTAAAACCAATTATTTTTACTATATGAGAAATTTAAAAAAAAAAAAAACATAAATAAATAAAAATAAAAAAACACTCCACTGTAAAAAAATGTCGTGTATTTGAACACCAGAAATGGTGTCAACTACTTTATATCTAAGTAGTGTAGTTAAATAATACATAACTCTTGGTGTTCACTGCACCAAGAATGTTCTTTTACACTAAAGTAGCCGCCACTATTTTTGTGATTCAGTAACGCTAAATTATATTATTACAGTAAGATAGGGAGCACATAAACAGAAGCATAGCTTGGGGAAATAGTCCCATGACTGCAACAAATCTCGAATCCGTATTTACATCATAACAATTGGGTACTTGCACTATAAGAAGATCACGGATATCCGCACATGTGAACTATAACGCCAGCTGATTGTTAATAAGCAGAATGGCTTGTTAAATGTGAACAAGTTTTACCACATAAGCTAGAATGTTAATTAACATCAAGTTAATCAAATCCTGTGCCGTATCGCACATGGAATTCGTAGAAATATAATTCCTTCTCATCTACGTGTTTTACTTAGATTTATTTATTTTATTATAATCGTGATATATTTTTGTTTTTGTACTTAGCAACTTCGATACATGATTAGTTTGTTTATGTTTTACATGGCTTCGTGTCTATCTTTGTGTTAAGTAAGAAATGTATAGTGAAGGAATTGAAATCTTTGTGAAAGTATATAGAATGAGTCACTTAAGTAAATTTGTACTTAAATAAATTTGTACTAAGCAAATGTCACGCTTCAACAACCAATCAGGATCGAGATGCCCACACTACGTCACTTGCAGGTATCCCACTCTAATTTAAATAATCTTGCATTTAGGCATATTTGAAATCGTCGTTGATCCGAATTTTGAAAGTTATTACAAAATACTTGCGTCATTCACTATTATATCAAATGAAACACAAATAAAGAAAACTTAACTGATTTAATGAAGCACAATTGAATATTTTAAGCTTTTCAAACATGAATAAGTGTAGAAAAATATTTCTCTGCGTCTTTTTTTAATATTTATTTTTTTTTATTTATTTTTTTTTCAATAAAGACAATAACACAGATCAGAAATAAATATCACTCACATTTTTCTTTTTTACAACTATCATTTTTGGAATTTTTATATTGTTTCCCTTTAAATTTTATTTAAAAAAAAAAACTTAAACACTATTTTTTTTCTAACTTCAATTTTAAATTCTCTAATCTAAACTAATTACTTTTTATAGCTCTATTTTTCAAACAATAAAATGAAAAATATTTTATTTTATAATATAATTTTTATGCTTTATTTATAAGTTTTAGCTTAAAAATAATTTTTTGAAAAAGTATATATTTTTTGTCAGTGAGACAAGAATACTACCTTCCAAAAAGTATTGCACAAAGTGTACTGGAAGCTTAATGTTATTAAAAATAGCTTAACAGTATATAACGTAGACAATTATTCACGATGGTAAACTATTATTTTTCATAAAGCCAAATTACAGTTTGCAATAGCAGCGAAATGTTTAAGCCACATCACAATTGTAAAAGAGTGAACAAATGAAAACTGAATTATTAAACTTATGACCTAAAAAACTGACGAAAATATCTTAATTAATAAAATTAAAATCTTATATAAGATTGAGTATGAACGATGTGTCAGGATTATGCAGATAAATGTGTTCTAAAAATAAATACATTCCCCAGGTGAGGCTCGAACTCACAGCCTCGGCATTACTCGCAAGCACTGCATTATAAGTACCGCGCGCTAACCAATTGCGCCACTGGGGACGCGTATCCGGCGCAGAAAGTACTATGAAGTGAGAGAGAGGGGTAATCTATAAATAGATTTCTAAGTTAAAAATATTCGAAAAAAACTTCCGTTGAAATGCATCGCTTTATGAATACTGATTTATGTACAGAATAATAGAGTTGTCATTTCTCATAATTTCCGCTTATTGCATCACTATGTTGAGCTAAATTTTGAATCCTTTTTCAGATATCACCTGAAAGTCATTGTTTTGAAGCTCTTTAATTTCCTTCGAGGAGCCTTAGTGAGAACATTAGTGTTTAAAATCAATTATTTTTACTGTGTGATAAAAATTTTATAACAAAAAATAGATAAATAAATAAAATAAAATAAGAAACACTTCACTGTGAAAAAATTTCTTGTATTTGAGTATCAGAAATGGTGGCAACTACTTTACACCTGAATGTTGTAGTACAATTCATAACTCTTGGTGTTCACTGCACCAATAATGTTCTTTTACACTAAAGTAGCAGCCACCATATTTGTGATTCAGTAATATTACTACAGTAAGATAGGGAGCACATAAGCAGAAGCGTATGTAAGGAAAACAGTACCATGCCTGTGACAAATCTCGAATCGACAGCCTTTAAAAAATTGTTAAGTTTTCTATTTTTTACGATGCAAAATAAAAACATCAGTTGAAGTCTTCAACTTTTACTTTCTACTTGAAGTCTTTTACTATCTAGCAAAGACAATAACATTCGTATGTTATTATCTTTGCTAGATAGTAAAATATTGTATTTTTTTCATAATCAAAAATTTTCAAAAATTATAACAATATGGAACTTGAAGATCACGAATACCCACACATGTGACGTATGACGTCAGAGCCTGATGATCGCTCATAAGCAAAATGGTGTGTTAAAGTTGAGCTAAGTTTCTCCACATAAGTTAGAATGTTAACTTGAAGTTAATTAAATACAGTGCCACATCGAATTCGTAGAAATATAATTCTTTCTCGTCTACCTTTTTTCACTTAGACTTATTTATTTTATTATGACCGTGATATATTTTTATTTTGTTTACCAGGAAACTCCGATGCATAATTAGTTTACTTATGTTCTGCATGGCTTCATATAAGTAAGAAACATAAGGTGAAAGAATTGAAATCGTTGTGAAAGAATCTTTGTGAAGGATTATAGAATGTATTACTCAAGAGAAATGATACTTAACGGGGTAAGTTAACTCGAAATAGAAAGGAAAGAATAGTTGCTAACGTAAACGAATGTATAGTGAAAGAATTGAAATCTCTGTGAAAGAATATAGAATGTGTCTTTTAAAGGAATTCATACTTGATGGGTATTGCTTACTCGAAATAAAATGGAAAGAACAGTTGCTAACGTAAATAAATGTCACGTTTTAACAATAGCGTTGAGTGCTTTAATATTATGAATTTTAATTCTTTTATAATATTAAAGCACTCAATGCTATTCCTTAAATTGTAATTGCAATAAAGAATGCTTGTTTTCATTATTTTCTAAATCTGTACAATCCGCAAAATGAAATGAACACCCTAAATAACTTTTGATCTAATGAACGGATTTTTTTACGGATTCTTAGAACTCAATCTTTATGATGGTTCCATTGCATAACCTGAAATTTGCTAGTTAGTTTGTTCATACACGATATTTTAAGTTACGAAACCAGACATAATACCTTTGTTTCTACTGCCACTTGCCAATACCAGAAAGCCTGCACGGTGAAACCAAGCGAATTTAAGACAGAGGGTGAGCTTCTTGTTTTTCAGCGGCGCAGTTTATGGCCAAGAACACGATTTCAGCCAGCTACGACGCAGCCTTTTTCACAGCGAGGGCCCATTAATTCATTTATCGACAGATCGTTATTTTGTTTGAACCGGAGAACGATCAATGTCCAATTCAGTACCCCCAGAGGTATGATTTATTATGGCGACATGGAGGACTTTGCCACCCTACAGATTCAACGTGCACCCGTTACAATTTACCACACGGGGAATCTTCGGCTCACGGGGATCGAACTCACGACCTCTTGAATATGGGGCCAACGCCTTACCAACCAGGCTATCTCGGCATCATAATAAGGTACTTTCTCTGAGTATGCATACCTAGAACCATGGTGGCTCAGGTGGTAGAGCGCTCGCCTCCCATTGAGATGATCTTGGTTCGAACCCCAACAATGGCTTGTTGATTCGAATCCCGCACCTGGCTCGCACTTACTACAGTGCTGACGTATAATATCCTCAGTGGTAGGCAGATCATGGGTTACAGTCCCATTTGCCACCAGGCTAACTGTGGGAGGATTTCGCAATTTTCTTCACCATGTAACGCAAATGCGGGCTCGTTCCTTTAAAAGAGTCCTCCATGAAGGCAAATTTTTCCCAATACTTGATCCAGAAGTCCCCATGTCTTCCGATTGGGTTCGAAATTACTAGGATACGGAGTTGAACATTGATAGTCGTAAGCTGAATATTCGGTCGGTTGTTCAACGACGGTTATAAAATAGAATACATATACCTTTTTTTCTCTGGAAGGAATTTGATCTCTGAAACACAAAATATGGGTCAGCAGTATAATGAAAATATGATCCTAATAGTTTATACAGGAGAGCTACTAAAAGTTTTGACCTCTTAATGTTAATTTAAATTTCTGCATATTTCAAAATACCTCGACTACTAATTAAGCAGAAGATTTGCTCAGATTTATAAAATTTAATTATCCGAAGATAATTTAGCGTAAAAAGTATAGTTTGATAAGTATTTATTATATTTTTAAGTAATGGGCGAAAAATTTAAAATTGTGAGACATAAATAATTTCTACATCATTTTAAAGGACAAAATACAAAATCTGAATGCTCTCGAGAAATTAAATTTTGAATTTATCGCTTAAAGTATTACTATAAGTATAGAGGCGTCTCCTCTCTTTATTATTTATTATAGTTCAGTATTTATTACAGTAGTATTTCTTCACAGATTCGGAAAATGTATTTACAAAGAGATTTTTACAACTGATTAAATTGAAGTTAAACAAGCATGTCTAAAGTCAAGAGACAGCTGAACACTAAGTTGGGGAACACCTCTTGACTTTCGCACTTTCCCATTTGTTTCTCACCAAAAATGGTACCCTATTCGTGTCCCCCCCCCCATTCTCCAGTTACATGATTACTATTAATAAAGGGCCCCTCATGAAATAGGAGATAAAGATGCAGCTATCGCCTATTACAAGATCTCTCTTGTAATTTATGAGATGATTGAGGGTTTGCTTTACGGTTAATTTTAATTAATTGTTTTAGAGAATATTAAAATTGATTTACTCAACGGCCAAACCTAAATAGAAACTATTTTAATTTTTATAATAGTAATACATAAAGTAAAAGAATAATAAAATGGAAAGAAAAAAAAATTCGTTTTGGATACACACTGGCAGTTGAGAGCACATTCGCTCTTTTCAACATAGAATCTTTAAAGTATTGAAAAGAAGGTTTAATTTGTTTCGATTCTTCTAACGACCAATATTTAAGTGTTTCATTACATAATTTGTTACGCAATAAAAATATGATTGTTGTATCCCTATGCTCGACAGGTTGCTTAAGAATTTTTAGCGTATCGATACATTTGTTGCGTAGTGTCGATAATTTTTCTCAAACCAGTAGTCGATTCATGCTTTAGATTAGGCTGCAAAACTAATTTGTTTAAAGCTGTATTTGATATTTCCCATTTATTTTCGTACCTGTCTTTTAGAATTTGCCACGCTGTATTATAGTTATCGTTAGAAATTTGTAAAGATTGCAACAATCCAAATGCTTCGTCTTTAACTAAAAGTTTGAGGTACTGTAATTTTTGGCTTTTACTTAAATTATCATTGTGTCCTCCACAAGCTAAAAATAAATCTCTAAATGAAATCCAATCTATGAAATTTGCAACAATTGATAGCTCTACTCGCAGTCATTTTACATTGTTGCTACAATTTGAAGTTGAATTATTTAAATATATATTGTCATTGTTAGATGCAGTATTGTTAATAGTTGTACTATTATTTACATTTCATCTTTTTATTTCCTCTGTTAAGGTTATTTTTAATTTATCTAATTTTGAAAAGATATTATGCATTTCCTCTTCAAAATTGATATAATCTGCATCTAGACAAGTACTGAGTATGTCAGTATTCAATTTATCAATTTCGATATTTAATGCGTTTAAGTTACTTTTCATGGACTTAAATTATTGAAGTATAATTTGTTTGATTGTTAAGTAAGTCAATTTGATTTGTTAATCTAGTTAGCTTACCTTTTAGAATCCTTTTGTGTTGTAGTATTTGATCCATTGTTACCTTCTCAATGATCAAGTGCGATGGTTTCGCTTCTGATTTGCGATGATGCTTAGTTTTTTGTTGTTGACGAATTTGACTTTTGATAGTGTTGTTTGATAAATCTATTTTGCTGACGAAATGCTTTTAATATCGAATGCTGGTTGTAATTACTCCAGACGAAGACGGACCAAAATGAAAGAACTCAAAGTACACCAACAAATAGAATTGTTGTCTTTTATGAAATTTATTGAGAAAGGGTAAAGGTAAATTAAACACAATGGTTTTATACTAGTATAGGCGCCATCTTTTGTCGTTAATTAGAGTTGACTATAATATTAAGAAGAGTAGGGGAGAGTGGGGTCAATTGTAACATTTTTTACTTAACTATTTTTAACTAACAAAAAAATCAGATATATTATTAGTATTAATTGACAGACGAGTAAAGTAGACTATCCTCTACTGAATATTAAATTATGGTTGATTTTGATCGTTTTATTTATTGTTGTTTTTAGAGATAAAATTGACATAAAAGTGAAATGGATCGATATACCAACCATTCTTTTTCTGTATTCAAAATATTGCAGAATTCATTTATTACCAAAGCGCACAATAGAGCATTTCTTAACTGGTGTCAGGCATTATGAGACAGTTTCTTTTTTTTTTTATTTATTATTAAATATTTGTTTTTCAAAGTTTTCTTTTTTTGGAAAAAAAAGAGGTTAAAAACCCCACACCTTCGGTTATTGATCACTAAAGGCCATCATTACTCTAGCAATGAGCTGTAACTATAGTAACTTAGAGAACTAAAATCATTGTTTGACTTACAGCTTTGTCCCAATCCCAAATCAGATAAAACAACGAATACCGAACCTAAGGAATAATAAAAGAAACTATTTAATCTTCATCTCTGTACCTAAGATGATGTATGCACTTGTTCCTGTCTCTGAGCCTCTGAGTCTAAAGGGGTGGTCTTTTTAGAAATTGTCGCCAACAGGTGATGCTTGAACAGACAAAAACCATTAGTTTAGTATNAATGGTTACCAGCAGGGGTGTACATGTAGATTTATTAAATACACCTTGTGCGCCACCTAGGAACCAAATCAAGAACCCTACACTCGAAATTTTTGCTCTGTTACAATCGTACCCTGTTATAATTGACTCCACTCTCCCCTATTAAGTAGGAATATTAAGAGCGGAACATATATGGAACTATTTATATCAAAGCAAAATTACCGATTTAGAGATACCGGAGAAAAATTAAGTAGCCTGGCTATAATTTTTATTCTGCGATCACTCTATTAATTTCATATTTTAACGATCTGTGTTCTACTACGTAGAAATAGAAAAATGAATATTTTTAAAAATGATTTTATATATTGGCAACAAAGTGAAAATTATCCTGAAACATATACATAGTAAACGGTAAGATAAGTCTCGTAATTAACGTTACATTCAGAATATTTTGAGTAAAAGTAATAAAAGCCTTTTTCTCCAGGTGAAGCTCGAACTCACAGTTTCGGCATTACTTGCAAACACTGAAAATTAGTACCTCGCGCTGACCATTGGGAACTATTGGGAACAGTTACGCGGAGAAGAAAGAAAAATTCTATCAAAACTGAAATTCAAATTTGTAAGTAATACGCAATTAATAAGTTATATCACAGAGATTAATAATAGATAAATAAACTGTATGAAATAATTAATCTCTGCAAACAGATATGTTACCGTTTCAGAAATACCCACGAAACAATATGTAGTCTGGCTGTAACTTTTAATCTACAAATAATATCATTTCATGTTTGAACGATGTGTGTCAAATAACGTAGAATATTAATATTAAATTGGTTATTCAAGAATATTAATATTAACTTTGAAGTATGATTATAACCATACAGAATGAAAAATGTTTTGGCGTTGCTGAGCATTCTTTCGCCAATAGTTGATTGAATTTTTTTTTATAGTCTTCTATAGAGAGATGTGATTAAGAAGAAGAAAGATAACTACTTTTCTCCTCAAATAAAAGTCAACTGACAGCCAGGAATCAATAAAAGGGACGAAACAAAAAACTTATTTTTTTGAAAAATTCTTCTAATGGATTAAAGATTTTACGTCTCAGTGACCTCACCCTATTACTTGCAAATATAGGACGCTCCAAATTAAAAAGACATGTTTCAAAAATTTATGGGAGAAAAAAAAGATGTATTAAAAAAACAAACACCCTCACAATTCATGTGATAGGCCATAAGAATTAACTTCCAAGTCTTCCGCATTAGTTTGACAATTTATCAAAAGATGGCGCTTTAAATACCTTAAAAAAAATTTTTCTGTAGATTTCTGGAGTATGCAAATTTTATCCTTCCGTTATAACAAATAATTGAAGGTGATGGTGAAAACATCAAAAATCTCTTATATTGATTATCATTTAAAAGAATGATAATATCAATTATCTCTAAAATAGATGAAAAGATGCATAGTCAATGAAAAGTAATATCATAGCAACAGTCATAGTCAATAACAAGATACATAATTTAAAATTCACGTTGACAGTGAAAAAAAAAATTCAAAACTTTTAATCATTTAATTGAAAGGAATATCTTGACCTCGCCGCTTTACTTATGATACCGGAAGGAAACTAAAAGAAAAAAAAATGCATCTTCCCCAGGCGAGAACCGAACTCACAACCTCGGCACTACTCGCAAGTACTGCACTGTAACTCCCGCGCGCTAACCAATTGCGCCACTGGGGACAGATGTCCGAGTAAGAAAGAAAATTTCTATTACGAAGTGAACAAATCTAAAAAAAATTGCATAAAAAAGGACACGAGGAGTCTGGTAATTGACGTTCTATCCTCTTAAGTAAAGAGTATCATTTTTAAATAAAATACATCTTCCCCAGATTAGGATCGAACTCACAGCCTCGGCATTACTCGCAAGTACTGCACTATAAGTACCGCGCGCTAACCAATTGCGCCACTGGGGACAATTGACCGAGTAAGAAAGAAAATTTCTATTACGAAGTGAACAAATCTAAAAAAAATTGCATAAAAAAGGACACGAGGGGTCTAGTAATTGACGTTCTATCCTCTTAAGTAAAGAATATCATTTTTAAATAAAATACATCTTCCCCAGGTGAGGATCGAACTCACAGCCTCGGCATTACTCGCAAGTACTGCACTATAAGTACCGCGAGCTAACCAATTGCGCCACTGGGGACAGATGTCCGAGTAAGAAAGAAAATTTCTTTTACGAAGTGAACAAATCTAAAAACAATTGCATAAAAAAGGACACGAGGAGTCTGGTAATTGACGTTCTATCCTCTTAAGTAAAGAATATCATTTTTAAATAAAATACATCTTGCCCAGGTGAGGATCGAATTCACAGCCTCGGCATCACTCGCAAGTACTGCACTATAAGTACCGCGTGCTAACCAATTGCGCCACTGGGGACAGATGTCCGAGTAAGAAAGAAAATTTCTATTACGAAGTGAACAAATCTAAAAACAATTGCATAAAAAAGGACACGAGGAGTCTGGTAATTGACTTTCTATCCTCTTAAGTAAAGAGTATCTTTTTTAAATAAAATACATCTTCCCCAGGTGAGGATCGAACTCACAGCCTCGGCATTACTCGCAAGTACTGCACTATAAGTACCGCGCGCTAACCAATTGCGCCACTGGGGACAGATTTCCGTGTAAGAAAGAAAATTTCTATTGCGAAGTGAACAAATTTTAAAACAATTACATAAAATATGACTTGAGACGTCCGGTAATTGACGATACTTCTTCATAATTAAGGATAATTCATTTTAAAATTAATCTTCCCAAGCTGAGGCTCGAATTTAAAGCCTTCGCATATCTCCCAAGCCCTGTTATGTATGTATGGTGCTCTAACCTATTGCGCATCCGGGAACAGGTGAGCGGATATGAGATAAAAATTTCCATCAATAAAAAATTCAAACTTGAGAGTGAAGGAAGTAGATTTACTTATTTACTTGATTATATCACAGAAGAGTTCAGTAATAAATAAACTTCATGAAATCATGAATTAAGTCAAAGAAATATGTAAATATTATGCTGTGTATTTTTAGTTTATATTCTGCGATTACCATATTAGTTCGTATTTTTACCCTTTGTATAAATTAACCTACAGATAGAGCAAAAAAAAATTTCAAATTGATTAGATCTTGACTATGGAAGAAAAATATCCCGAATTGCACGAGAAGTTTTGTTCGCTCAAACTCATAGCCTCGGTAGCGATGAACGAACAATAAAAAAATTTTTATTTTGTATTTATTTTTAGCAACATTTTATATGTTGTTTAATTATCGAGTATCCTCATTGAAAAATGAAATTTAGTTTTCAAAAAAGTTAAAATTGTCTTTCTGAGTTTCCTTCAAAACCTATTTGCATTTCCTGTATATATAAATAGAAAACTAAGCACTATCCTCTGAATATTTCATGTTCATTTTTTTTACTTCATGAAATTGATGTCTAATCTTTAGGAAGTCGTCCTGATTTTTCTTCTTGGTTATTTTTTTCCCTTTTAAATAATTTGATTGATTGTACAGATTTTTGAAAAATCTTTTTTGATTTTCGTGATATTTTTTAAAATATTTTTTAAAATGATCTCACGTAGGTGTTAACTCATTTGAATTGATTTTTAAATTTGTCACTCCTTCTCCCACTGTAAATCCAAATTTTTTCTATGGTTGTATATTTTGTAAATAAATCAATTTATTTAAATGGATTTATAAATGGAAATAAGCGAACTTCGAGGGTCATTATAAATTTCTCAATCATTTCAATTTCACGAGTTCTTTATAACTCTATTTTCTTTTCTTCTTCTTTTTTTTCTCTGCTCAAATTGGAAAAGAGATAACTCAGCTATGTTCCGCTTTTAACATGCAGCAATCGCAGCACAACTCTCTCCATAGAGTTGTTTCCATATACAAACTCTGCCTCTAGCATTCCAGTTATAAATTACTCACTAGATGGCAGTGGCTTCAGCTCAAAACAAGGAAAATCCTAAAAGTAAGGTCTCCTTTTTTATTAATTTCCTAACTCCATTGATTTCCAATTTTAATTAAATAATTTTAAGGATTGAACTGTTATTTATTTTTAACAGCATCACCAGAATAGTCGATGCAGTTTTGCGGGCTCTGATGGAATTTTTTAAGCCAATACCATACCATCATCCGGCCATGTTCTTCAAATAGCATTAAACCTTACTTTTCATCTCGTTGTATTGACAGAATCGTTTAAAGTCGGAGTTTATATATTAATCATGATATAAGTCCCTCACACTAGACTTGTCTATAGTGTTCATGATTGTAAGGAACTAGTCTATTCATTCCTAGAAGAAAATTGCTTTGTTAGAAGAGTCACGTAGAACTAATAACTATTCTGCCTTGACGAGAATTCCTGCAGACTGAAAGTATGATGTTGTTTATACTAAGGCCATTTCAATATTGGAAGTGACTTGTCTCTCTAAAGTGACTTATCTCTCTAAACTTAAACCAGTATTGATCGATTTACCTCATTCGAAGAGATCACCTTCGTGACCAGAATAATTGCCAACACTCGAGTCTGGTGCCTGGAGGAGTTTTCATGACATTTAGGCAGTAGTTTCCACTTTTTAGTTGGTGTTGGACAATATCCTTCACTCTAAATTACTTTGAAAAAAGAGTGTGCCTTTCAAGTTCACAGAGAGCACCTCTCGTGATGGCTAGAAAGTAGTTCAATGATGTGCTTGCTGACTAAAAAAATAGGTTCCAAATTTATGTAATATTTTAACAGCCTAATCAAAAGAATAAAAAGAAGAACGATTAAAAAGTTGTAAATATCTGAATCAGCTGGTCGATGTATTTTACGATCAACATATCAATAAATCAACAAATCAGTTTATTATTAAATGAAAAAGCTTATAAATATTTGCCTTAAGATTAATTTTTTTTCAAATGAATAAATGCATCCGGAATTTTTCAGACTATCATTTGAGATCGTTATTTGATTTTATAGAAAAGGTAAATGATTATCGTTTATTTTTTAACAAAGCTCTTATCATCAACAAAAAAAAAGTAGGAAAACAAAACTAAGAAACTGGGAGCATTATACATCGTCTCAAGAAATAATTTCCTTGGTGATTTTTTTTTCTTTCACTAAGTCAGGAAAATAAAGGAAGAGTTTTGGGGAGAATACGGGAACACCAGCTGTCCATTCCGCTTTTTTTCCTGCCTTTCCTGATCACGCACTCACCAAACTCATCAAGTTCATTCAAGAATGTGAACATTAATTTTGAAGTATGATTATAACCATACAGAATGAAAAAAGTTTTGACGTTGCTGAATATTCCCTCGCCAATAGTTGGCTTACTTTATTTTTTGTCGTCTATAGAGTGATGTGATTAAGGAGCAAGAAAAAAGCCATTTTTCTCTTCAAATAAAAGTCGACTGACAGCCAAGAATCAAGAAAAGGGAAGAAATAAAAAAACTAATTTTGAGGAAAAATTCTTCTAATGGATTAAAGGACGATTTTACATCTTTGCGATCTCTTCTTATTACTTACAAATATAGGATGTTCTAAATTAAAATGACAGATTTCAAAAATGTATGGGAGGAAAACAGTTATAGATTTTTTTTAAAAAAACACACAGACACACGTAACTCATGTGACAGGGCATAAGTTTATCCTCTCAAGTTCCAGGTTTTAATTTCAAACATTTTCGACAGATGGAGCTGCAAAACTCCTTTCACTGTTTTTTTCTGTTGTATGCAAATTCTATCCTCCGATTGCAACATATGATTGAAGATGATAATGAAAACTTCAGAAATCTCGCAATTTGATTATCATTCACAACATCAAAAATATATATTAACTCTAAAATTCAAATTTGAAAGTCAATAAACAGAAACATAATCTTAAAATTAAGAATTTTGACTGTGAAAAAATATCCTGAAACTTTTAATGGATTAATAGAAAGAGGAATCTCGTTATAGGGTATTCGAGAAGAAGACGATCACGGTTACACAGACACGTGACCTACGACCTCAGCTGCAGCTGATGGTTTATAAGCAAAATGACCTCTTATAGTTGAGCAAAGTTTCTCCACATAAGTAAGAATGTTAATTGACTTTAAGTTAATTAAATAAAGCCCAGAATCATATCACATATCTAAATTGTTCAAATATAATTCCTTGTCATTTAAGTCTTTTGCTTGACTTAGATGTATTATTTGATTACGTGATTTATTGTAACCGTGATGTATTTAAGTTTTGTTTACCTGGCAACTTCGATGCATAATTAATTTGTTTATGTTCTACATAACTTTACATTGCCTCCTGCCTGTCTTTGTGTCAAATAAGAAATATAAAGTGAGAGAATTGAAATCTTTGTGAAAAAATACAGAATGTGTCACTTTAACGAATTGATACCTGTGGGATTGGCTTAATAGAAATAAAATGGGAACAACAGTTGCTCACATGAACAAACGCCACTGTTCAACATCCAATCAGGATCGAGATACCCACACTACGTCACTAGCAAGTATCCCATTGCTGTTTTAGTTATGATATAGACCAAAGATTTAAAAAAAAAAAAGAATGTTTCTCAAGCGAGGCTTGTATTCACAGCCTCTACATAATGCACACGCACTGCAGCGATAACCAATTCCGTCACCGGGGACAGGCGCTCCAATCTAAAAGTCAAATCTAGCAAATGATTTATTTACCACAAAGCTTTTACTAACTTTAAAACATTGCTAATAAAGATCAATTATTAATTTCAACTATTAGTTTATGTAACTTTTCAAGATCGTAAACCTCTAGTGTGTTCTTTTAAAATAATTCATTTTAATACTGCTGCTTCCGAAACTAATTCAACTATTTCAATTTTAATAACTCTGTGAGAATAAATCAGCTTTAAACAATGACTGAATTCGGACAATCTCAGGCAAAGGGACAAATCTATGGTATATTCTATACATTATAGTGCATGCATTTAAAATACATATATTCAGATTTCAATCTATGATAAGCTGGTCACTGAAGAGATTTATAATATCACGTGACTGCAACTGAAATTAACATCGATCTCGTACTATCTGCGTTTGAGTCAACCTGAGCCGAAATTGTTTGTGAATTATAGAGATGAACAGTTATGAAAAGGATTGAACTATGCCACACAGGAAGAAAAGCTTTGTACCCATTGAATTTAGGATATGCTTGAATGTTTAATATACATTACAATTTTTCTGCATTATTTGACTCTTCGAATACTAAACACTTGCTGATTTAAAGGTAATAATCCCTACATAAGAAGGGTGTCCAAAAAAAATTGAAAACGGTCAGATTTCTCGAAAAAGTAGCATAGGGCAACATATAAAGTGAAGTATGTCGAATATTTCGAAAAGATGCTTTTAATAAATCTAAGTTCGATCCCACGACCGTGGATTAAGTTTGGTGTCAGAAATTAAGCTTTTCTAAATATAAAATCTGACTATTTTTATCATTATCTTCTTCATTTAACTCGTATTTCGGAAGATATCTCAATTTCAAACAATTGTTATCTCATTTCTATTTTGCGATTACTGCGCCATCTGTTGACCAAAATGCAATGACCTGCATATGCTCTTTTTTGAATAAAACACAACGCGAACGGGTAGAGTTTTGTAGCTGTTTTTTTTTGTTTGGATTGTTTATGTTTGTAGCAGGTTCAACCGGTTCTACTACGCAATACGCTCTTTGTGTATGTTTCAGAAAGCCAGCTTCAGAAAGCTCTTCGCCAGCTTCAGAACAGGTTTTTGTTTATATTCAGAGCGGCTTTATGGGATCGCTTTACTAATGAATATACATAGGGGAAGGAGACTAGCTTCCGTAGACATAATGTAAACCAGTCCTCCAAGGTCTGGGGCGGCCTCTGTGTATAAAGGAAAGAACAACATTTAGGGGCATGCAGTAGAAGCTCTTGAATCCGGTTTCCACCCTCCTCTCCTCCCGACCACGACTGGAGTTGGGAGATGAAGAAAAAATTTCTCTTTTTATTTATTCTTGGCTTGTTCTGCGCTATTAAATGAATGGCACTGTACTGTTAATAAAGATACTCCTTTGAGAATACATTTATATCATCCATGTTGATTAAAATCTGTTACACACGTTTTGACGAAGAACGAAAGACTAAAATGGCGGTACGAGTGGTAGCGTGACATGTAGAGTTGCCNATTATAGAAAAAAACAAATGTCTTAGAATATCTCGCAAAAAGAAATGCTCCAATATTAGTTAGAGCTAGTAAGGCCAAACGCTCCGTTCTTGAAGTAAAAGTGCGAGCTTTGCGCCAAAGTGACTTCACTAGAGAAAATCGCAGGATTGGCCAACACCTCCTAGAAAGAACAGGCCTCAGCACAGGTTACCATAAATATCCCTTAGTAGTCCAAACGTAATGACATATTTTGTATTTACAACCACTGCGCAGCTCAGTACCCCTAACGTAATGACATCTTTCTTACTTTTTGTCTACTGCGCAGTTAACTTCGTCACATCGGACTACTAATTTGATCCGTGCCGAGGCCTTTCTACTTCTAGGAGGTGTTGGATTGGCGCGGCGAGAGCTACTTCAAAGGAGTGAACCAGCCCTTCTATTCTCTTTAGCCCTGGAGTTGCCCTACAACCGGTTCACAGGTGACGTTCCTCCAGACAGACACTTTGCTTCTTATGCGCATGTGCTGGATCTGAGTATGTTTCTCACCCTGTGAGTTGTGTTTCTGGTACAGCATACCGGACAGAGTTAGTAACGTATTCTAAGAGCTGGACTTCTTCTTTGTATATTCTTTGGATTTTCTGATCGATTAACTACGTCGCAAAAGAAAAAGTTTACTAATTACCATTCAAATATGCTATGTAAAATAAGGATTCCTTTTTAAGGTTTTGTAATCACACCCTCCCCATCCAGAGGTTGAGGCGCAGGGGCTATGTTTAGAATTATTGAAAGTATTTCACTCCTGTGTTTTTGTATTTTTGTTCCAATGTGAATTTCTAGAGATATTTGATCGTTTTCATGCTTTGCGAAGATCCTGTAAATAAAAATTATTGCCTATTTGAAACTGTAATTTGTGTTAAAACAATTTTCCCATTTATTTATTTTTTTCATTTATGCAAAAATAATTGCCTACAATTTTAGTTACCTTACTTTTGCTGCACTTAATGTCCGGATTATTTTTATTGTTCCGAAATGATTGTCCTATTTTTATTTTTTTTTATTTTTACCGTACTGATTGTCCGATTTGTGAATTTTTTTCGTCCATCAAAATAATCATTCAATCTCGGTATCTTTACTTCTTTTGTGCTATAATAATTATCCGATTTGCGTACTTTTAGTTTTATTTCAACTGTTGACCGGTTTCGATATTTTTTGTTTTTGACATAATGATTATCCTGTTTGAGTTTTTAACTTTTTCTGAAAAAATTGTCTGTTTCCTTCGAAAATTTCTGATTTCTCCATTAAGAATGCGCATTTCAAAATGACTCAAACTTGTAAACCTCTCGATGCAAAAATTATTTGATCATTATCAAATTAAATCATGAAAAATAATAAAGGAAACAGAAAAATAAATTTTTCAAGTTTTAAAATTTTATACAAAGACTTTTGTCTTTCACTCAAATATTTCTGAAGTCTTGCAGTTTCACTTTCATATAAAATGCTTCACTTTAAAAAAATCAACAATCGTCATGGTAATGAAAAATATAAGGTTTCTTTCCCAATTAAATAATGATAATATAACTCATAATGTTAGTGAAGTTTTAATTCTGGACTCAGATCAAATGCGTGTTAATGAAAATGGACACAACTTAAAACTTGTGTTAAAAAAATGGACATTGCTATTTAAGAAAATAAACATGGTGTTTGATTTCGTTTTTCAAACGTTTCTTACAAAAATTATTATTAATATTAGTATTTTTTTTTGAAAGAATAAATTAATTGATCAAAAACTAATTCGTCCATTTCCCTAAATCACTTATCATATTTTTTAAAATTATTTGGAAAAGATATTAAAGATCAGAAATTGTTCCATGAGTCAAAAGTCTATTCTCTTAAACACAAATTTTGAGTTGTGTTCGTTTTTTTAAAATTCATTTCAAATTATGTTCTTTTTCTTAAACATCCATTTTCTTTCTGCATTCATTTTCTTGAAATTTCATTCCGAGCTATGTCCATTTTCTTAAATACGCATTATGAGCTGTGTTCATTTCTTAAACGCGCGCATTTTGAGCTGTGTTCATTATCTCTAACATTCATTCCGAGTTACGTGTATTTTCTTAAACGCGCTCATTTTGAGCTGTGTTCATTTTCTCTAACATTCATTCCGAGTTACCTGTATTTTCTTAAACGTGCTCATTTTGAGCTCAGATCATTTTCTCTAACATTCATTCCGAGTTACGTGTATTTTCTTAAACGCTCTCATTTTGAGCTGTGTTCATTTTCTCTAACATTCGTTCCGAATTACGTGTATTTTCTTAAACGCTCTCATTTTGAGCTGTGCTCATTTTCTCTAACATTCATTCCGAGTTACCTGTATTTTATTAAACGTGCTCATTTTGAGCTGTGTTCATTTTCTCTAACATTCATTCCGAGTTACGTGTATTTTCTTAAACGCTGAAATTTTGAGCTGTGCTCATTTTCTCTAACATTCATTCCGAGTTACCTGTATTTTCTTAAACGTGCTCATTTTGAGCTTAGTTCTTTTTCTCTAACATTCATTCCGAATTACGTGAATTTCCTTAAACACGTATTTCAAGCTGTGTTCAGAATAAAAAAACTCACCAACTTTTATAAAAGTGTAGAGAATAAATACAATGTATCAAGTTTTAGAAGCGTGATAAAAATAAAGTTACATTTAATATCTCGTCAGCAAAAAGAGGCAACTGAAAAAAATATTTCTCGACTCTCTGAATAATCAAGATGTAGTTTTATCGCTAAAGATAATCTTTCTATCTATTTCCGACAGTAAAGAGTATATATTCTAAGGCGCATCTGATAAGCATATGTGCCGTTATTTTTAAGAGTGAAATAAACCCATTTGGAGCTAAAAAAAATCATGTATTCTTTTATTTATCTTTTTTATAATTTTAATGATCATTATTGTATTTTGACATTTGACCAAATTATAGTGTTAAAAATATCATCCAAATTTATAAAACTTTTTAAAATCATTCAAACTCTAACCGTTGGACTTTTACTACTTTTCCGCAGTAGACTGAACATAGAGACACGATTTCCAGTAGAACACCGAAGTTAAGCATCACTGGTTGCGGTCAGTAAGAGGGTGTGACCACTTTGATTAGTCTGCGTAGGGACCGGGGGTGCGCGGCTTCGGTCCTCGTTGAACTGTTCTACCGTAAAGTGCTCGACTTCGCGCGCAGGGCGTGAGGCTACCAAAGCGGGGGAACCATCCCCTCTGCTGAAGATCAAAATTGCGATGACATGTCTTCGGATCATATTCAGGGATGTTTCCCAGACCGTCGTCAATAGCCCATTGTGCGGCTCTAGTGCGACATAAATGAACTACAACAACAGCAAACTACAGCGAAACAAAAGTGGAAATCTTTTTTTTATCTCGCATTTGATTTGTTAAGAGCATGTCAGCATAAGACAAGCCATTTTAGTGGTTCGAATCAAATCCAATGCTCTTGTAACGTCATGCAGTCGTTTCTTTTTCAAGAACGAATGTTCTGTTTATCGAACTATATCGCTAAGTCTAGGATTCCAGTAAGACTACGAAACTACTTTTTTTTAAAATAATTCTATGACATTTATCTCAAATGATATCACGAATTAAACTTACGTCTAGCGTGTTTAACTTTTAAAAGCTTTTTCATATTGCTTTGTAAGCATACTTGTATAATTTCGTAACGAAATATAACAGAACTATTTGCAGCAGCGGATAATTACTTAAATCCTATACCGCGATGATCTTTTCTTAACTTGCAACGGAGTATAAGAATCCAAATTCTGCAAGTTATAGCTTTTAATTTTCTACCATACACATTTTTTCGTGGAAAACGGAGAAGTTGGTATACCTGAATTCCTTTAGAAATGTAGTGAAAAATGATTAAAATATTACGTAAAATATAAACAGTTTTTCAAAACCAGCAAAAAAAGAGACAAGAGCAATTCGAATAGCAATTTTCGAACATCAATAACATGAGCTGTCGCCAATATTCTCGTTGTACAACATACTTATAGTAAACTCGTAAAATAATGAAGAATTCCGATCACTTTTCAATAAACATGTTTTTCATTCAAATTCAATCTGACCAATGTTACTGTATAGTTTGAAAATGGTGAAAGAGTAATAAAAAATATCAAACATGTTATTCCGGAAAAATTATTATAAACTAAATGTATTCGAATAAAATATTGAATAGTAACTGATTCGGAACTTCAATTCTAACCTAAGATATCTAAGACCATTCCAAGATTATTCTAAGATCATTCTAGATAAATTATTTAAAAAATAGTAAAAATCATTCCTAAGGATTTATTCTGAATTAAATCTGTGATTTATTCTTTTATAGGACAGTGAATTTTACAAAAGCAAATAGGATCATTTTAAGCAAATTATTTCAAAATTAATTAAAATTAATCCTAAAGGTTAATTCTAAATCATATTTTAATCCGAGGATGTGTTACTTAAATTATTGTATTTATCAATGTATCGTTTTAAAGTTCTATAATTTCTATGATTTATTCTTATCGAAAAGTGAATTTTATAAAAGCAAGTAGATTCTAGATAAATTATTTAAAAAAATTCAAAATAATTCCTAAGGATTAATTCTGAATTAGAGTATTACAACCTGAAAATGTGTCACTTAAATCCTTGCAATAACAAAATTATAAAACAAATTGCAACTTCCCCAGGTGAGGCTCGAACTCACAGCCTCGGCATTACTCGCAAGCACTGCATTATAAGTACCGCGCGCTAACCAATTGCGCCACTGGGGACAGGAGTGCGGGTTAAAGAGAGAAAAGTTGTATCTATCCTAAAATGCGCATTTGAAAGTCTACCAGTAAGTAATAGATGTTTACTAAATTACATCGCAGTGATCATTAATTGATGGATAAATTATATGAAATTATTAATCAAAACAATGAGATATGTTACCGATTTTAATATTGAATTTTACAAAAGCAATTAGGATCGTTTTAGGTAAATTATTGCAAAATTATTTGAAATCAATCCTGAGGGCTAATTTTGAATCAGATTTTAATCCAAAGATGTGTTATTTAAATCTTTGTAGTTATCAATGCATCGTCTTAAAAGGTCTTTAATTTCTATGATTTATTCTTATAGGAAAGTGAATTTTACAAAAGCGAATAGAATTATTCTAGATAAATTATTTCAAAATTAAGTCAAATCAATCCTGAGGGCAGGGAATTGAACGTTCACCTACCAATGAGATGAACCAAGTTCGAATCCCAACGATTGTTACTATGAATTCTGCTTCCTGCTCGCTCCGACCACAGTGCTGACGTAAAAATATCCTCAGTGGTTGACGGATCATGGGTAAAAAATCCCCTTGTTGTTGGGCTAATCGTAAAAAGGTTTTTGTGGTTTTCCTTTGCGTAAATGCTGGTTAGTTCCATCAAGAAGTCCTCGGCGAAGGCTAGTTTGTCTCAATGCTTGATCCAGGAGCTCCCTTGTCTTCTGTATTAGGTTCAAAATTATAAGTCTACTGAGTTGAACATTAATTGTAGCGAACGCAAATAAGATCATTATGGAAAAATTATCAAAAAGCAATTAAAATCATTATTAAGAGTTAACTCTAAATTCAATTCTAATTTTTAAAAAAATGTGTCACTTCAATCTAAGTAAAGAACAATCCTTTCGCCTTCAATTTCCTATTTATACGTTTCATTTGCATTGGAAAGTGAATTTTAAGTCGAATCTAAAAAAGGGGTGTCGCTTAAATCTTTCTAATAAGCAATGAATGAACCTTAAATTTTCTATTTTTATACTTTATTAGTATTGGAAACTGAATTTTACAAAAGCAAATAGGATCATTATGGGTAAATGATCAAAGAGCAATTAAATTCATTATTAAGGGTTAATTTTAAATTAAAATCTAATCCAACTAAGATATGTGTCACTTAAAATCTTAGTAATTAACAAAGTATCCGCTTTCAATTTCCGATTTCTATGCTTCATTTTTATAAGAAAGAGAATTTTATAAAAACAAAAAAGATCATTATGAATAAATTATGAAAAACATAATTTAAATCATTATTAAGGGTTAATTCTAAACTAAATTCCCATCCAACAAAGATGCGTCACTTAAATCTTAGTAATTAACAATGTATTTGCTTTCAGTTTCCTATTTCCATGTTTCATTCGAATTGGAAAGTGAATTTCACAAAAGCAAGTAGGATGTATTCGATATCCGTTCGGTTGTCATAGCAACTCCCAACTTAATGAATTCCGAACTATCCCCTTTTGAAATGGAAATAAAATAGAATCAAGAATAAAATCTTCTTGAAAAGTTGCGAAAATTCCCAGCGCACAACAACACGCTACGAAAGAGCCTATCTCTCGATATTCCTAAGTAAATAGAGAGGAATAAAAAAAAAAATGAAAGAATATTTGATGGAATATTTCAAAAGGCTCACAAAGTATTAATATAATGCATTTAGTTTTTTACGTGGATAATAAGATAAAGGAAAATGTATTTTTTAAAGAAAATTATAGTTTATTCAGCTCTGTTTACTTAATTGATATCTGTATATTGATTCACCGCTTGTTTGCTTTTAATTATTTACTCGAGATTTGGGCACATTTTTTAATGAAGTCGTAACATTAATATTTTTCTTCTTGATCTGGTAAACATTTGATTTTTTTTTTATTCATTCAATTGTTTTTATTGTAGACTTAATTTTGAAAGATGACATGAGGAGTCTGGTAATTGACGTTCTATCCTCATAAGTAAAGAATATCATTTTTAAATAAAATACATCTTCCCCAGGTGAGGATCGAACTCGCAGCCTCGGCATTACTCGCAAGTACTGCACTATAAGTACCGCGCGCTAACCAATTGCGCCACTGGGGACATATGTCCGAGTAAGAAAGAAAATTTCTATTACAAAGTGAACAAATCTAAAAACAATT